>NC_137054.1:52757541-52864836 GCF_032717465.1 Coenobita brevimanus
AGGATGGAAGTTTAGAGGATAAAGTGTATACATGAGTACAGTAGGGAAGAGAAGTTGCTGGTTCACTAAAGGCAGTGATAAGGAATAGAGAAGTGAACATGGAACTGCAGAGAATCACTGCATGACAGTGTTGTGCTGCCATGTCTTAATGTAAAGAAATGAACTTGGACCCTGTTAGAAGGAGAGGATAGAGAGTGAAGTGAAAATTAGTTAAATGAGAGGAGCACACAGAGTTACTTGGAGAGACAGATAAATGAAGCAAGGAAGGGGCATTATGGTGTTGATGTGGATGTGTTGTAACGTATTAGGGGAAGTAGCTATCCTGAGACAGTCTGGCCATGTGGAGAGAATGGAGAATAAGTGACAGCGTATGAGAATGTATGTAGGTGAGATGGGGGTCGAGGAAGGGGGAGGGAAAGGGGGTTAATGAGGATGAGCTGGAGGATGGGGTGAAGAAGTATAAGAGAGGGAGTGTGAGTTGGAGATAGGGCAGCCTGATGACAGAGGAGTGGGAGATATGAAAACGATTCATTTGTGGCAATCCCTTCAAGAATTATGGTATCTTGTGGAAGGCAGATAGAAAACTGAGTCATCAGTGAATGACATTACTGACTGTTTATTGAAATAGGATTACTTTCATATGATGTGAAAGACAGTGATGCATAAAAAATCTTTAGTTCTATGTATCTCTCCAATAACAGTTGCTGAAGCAGCATTTTAGTGTTACACTGGCATGTGCTCATTTGCATGACCACTTTTTCCCACCCAGGACACAAACTCAAACTCTCAGACGTACCAAGTGAGAGAGAGAGAGAGAGAGAGAGAGATTTGAAGACTTTATAGGAATCACTCTTTCCAGCCATTTAGTACTTCACCAGTGAAGTGTGTTTTGTGAGCACATGACGAGCTAGCGAGCGTTTGTATGCAAGCCTATCATCATAATTTTATCTTGGTGTAAACTTTCAACATTTCTGGTGAGGCAGATGAACACTAACAGAAGAACAACTGAGCTAAAATGTTTACTTTCTCACGTTTTCTCATTGGATGTGCTCATAGCGAGGCGCCGTAGCATTTATATCCCACGTGCAATGTTCAATTCTCTGCTCCCGACTTGCCGTGTCAACGAACTGAGTCGATAAACGCTTGGCTATTGATCAAATGATAAAACCCAGAACTGAGGTGATTACCCTTGTTGATTTCACCCCCAAAAACGTCGAAAAAAAAGTTTGTGTAAAATTATGAGTTGTTAGAATTCACGCAAGAAAACAAAGTGTTGCAACAGGAAATCTTTTTTATTTTGATTTCATAGTGGAGCATGTCAGTTGAAGCCCTTGGTACATTCCCTTGGATAGCTAGGATTCCGAAGTTTTTTTTTTTTTTTTGTCTCAAGTAAATATATGGCTAAAAACAAAATTTACTGAATGTATCTACTACCTGCTGAAAGAACCTCTCTTCTCTATGTCACATAGTAGAAAAATTATTAACCTCTGAAAACCACTGCAATCAGGCCATGTTGTGTCGGGTTAAGTCAGGTCGTGTTGGACTCATTTCTCAGCTGAACATAGAGTAAATATTGCTTCACTCACTGCGCTCGCTTGCTCATAACAAGGTTATTGAAATCTACCTTAACTCTTTCAGTTACCTTCTCAACTTCTTCACTGACATGATTATCACTGTCTAGACTATGGATGGTGGTGGAGTATGCTGTCATAATTTCTGAATCAACACAGTGCCAGCCTTCTCATGATTTCCACTAGGAGTGCATAACAAGGTAAAGAGTCCAAAAATCATCATCATCATCATCTAATCCTGTGTTGCCCCATGAGGAGCAAAGGAGCATAGGACTAGGCAAGTTGGTCCTGACATTTACGATGAGAATGACCAGCTTCATTCATCCCTGAGCGGCTTTACGTGAGCAAAAAACCCCAACCACCCCTTGGAAAGGAACCTACACAGGATCAATCTGATTGGAGCGCTTGAATTGCCCAATAAACCACCAGGCTCCATAATTTGGTTACCGGTATGTGGTTACCATCCAGCATGGTAAATGGTTTTCTGGTGTACAGGAAACCATTTGAACCATTTTATATTTTATAAGTGCAATAAGGTCAGTGTAGTAAAATATGCACTATTAAGAAATTTCTTACACTGAAATTTTCCAGTAAAGTATAATTTATGCTCCTACTGAAAGTTTTAACTGCTCAGCCATTTCCTTACTACATATCCCAATATTAACTAACTTCATCAATCTGATGACTGTCCTCAAACTCTCATTTTTGAAGAAGGCACGTTAATTATCACTCCATGCATACAGACATATTCACTGCTTCTGCCAAATGTGGAGCTTCATAATAAATTATACGGTATATCTATTGATTTAAGGGAAAAAAAAGAAAATCATTTTTCCTCAAATTATGCTCAAACACAAGCTGGTGCAGCTGAAAGTGGTGCGTTGTCCATGAAGCTTGCTGTTTTTGGCAACAAATAACTCCCTGTGTCTGTACTCAACTCTCACAATGCCATCTCTTTTATGAGTGTTGTTTAATTTTAGTTATTGTGCTGGAGTAACTGCTTATTAAGTGTTACCTGAATTCTGCTGTGCTGCTGTAAATATGTAATTATGACTTAATATGCACTTGTGTGGGTGAGGGGGGTGACTATGTAACACACAAATAACCCTCTATGGCCGCTTCACATAACCCCATATAACCCATGTATTCCTGGGTATTATCCAAATTCTGTTGCAAGTATTGTGCTGCTTTAAGTGTGTAATGAGTATGTTATGAATGAATATGTACTTGAAGGAGGGTGATTAAAGTCACAAAAGAGTACTCTTCTATGGCTACTTGATATGTACCCCATGTTAAACTAACCTTACTTGGCATAAACCCCTTGATACCAGGGTTTTCTGTACAATCAGTCTGCCTATAATGTGCTTTCTCATAACACTGATCATACATACCACAGAGAGCGTTATTTTTGTTCTTCAGAGTTACCATAATAATGTACAGTACAGTCATATCAACCAAAACATGAAGTTTGAATTATCACATGCTAACAATGATGTGTCATGGTTTTATCTATGTGCAAAATGCAAACAAAAATTTACATCTGCAAAACTTTCTAAAATACTGTACTACCGGGTATGTCCCACAACCAACACTGCATTTGTCTGGGGTAAGCAATCAATATATGCATAAACTGGTAAAAGTAATGCCCAGTTTAAAAGAATTAAAACACCCCTGCCAGGATCCAGTGACTGCAGACAGAATGGTCAGCTATAACAAGGCAACTCAGTCCCCACTACTGGGTCTCTAGTCCCAGCTAGGGTGCCATATTACAAAACTGGCATCATAGAAACAAGAGAGTCTATGGGAAAAGGAACTTGAACCCAACCTTCCCCAGAGTCACCCCTAAGCTTACCCTAACCACCCAAAACTGAGTTTAAAAAGTACCAAGCGATGATAAACACATTTAAAAATACATTTATTGTAACTTACCTGAAGTGTGAAAGAAGACTGGCATGTAGTTCCAGGGCTAGGCAAGGCACCTAGAGTGCTCCAGCATGGGTTTGCTGCCATGTCTTTTCCTGGATGATGTCACCTTGCTGCTCTACTTTTGACACAAATCCTTCAAAGTCTGTTGCACATACCATTGACACAAACAGGCACTAGTTGCATCGCGACGTGAAACTGTAGGTGAGTGCTGGGATTGGACAAGGCAGCAAGTAATTAGTTTATTTCTGGTGATTTGCCTTTTCTCTGTGCCAATCATTGCAATAACAAACAGGTTTGTCTATGTTTGTAATCACTTTATTCCTTTTTTGCCAATGACTTCTCAAACACCATTAAGGGTTGCAGCACCAGACACAGTACTGTTGACAGCACTCAAACTGAAAGTCCCATCACTTGTTTTGGCTTTTAGGAGTATGGGCAGTTTGACCTCAATGTTTTTTTTTTTCTACTGAAATCACTTCCATTACTTGTTTCCTGGGCTTCTCGCTTGGCCACTGTCTTGTCTGCCACTTCCTGAATCTCAGTTTCTATTACCAACTCGCCCATAAGTACCTTCCTTTGCAGCTTCCAGCACCACTACCATAGCAATCTTGGGAGACTGTATTGCTGCAGGTGAGTGGTGTACAGATGAGATATGAAAGATCACCGTGCATAACTGTGGTGTTACTAATCTTATCCCTGGCCTCCACTAAAACTCAAGTAATTTTCTTAGGTCAAAATGTTACCAGAAATTTCTAACCATCCACTTACCCATCAACCACCCTTGTTTGCCCCATCTGGAGCATAGAGGACTGGAGTTAGGCTACTCAGTCCTAACAATAAAGGCATGGGTGACCAGCCTCACTTGTCCCTGAGTGGCATTATGTGAGTATTGCCTCAACCATCTCTCAGATGGATACCCTTACAGGCTCCATATGGCTGGAGCACCTAATCCACTAGACCACCAGGCACCATTTAATTATACAGTTATCATCCAGCAGAGTAAATGGTTTCCAGGGTTACAGGAAAATGTTTAGCTTGTCATTCAGTGTAAAGTCACCTGAAGGCTGAACTGCAGTGAGTGAGTGGATGATGGGCACTCTTCTCCCATCCGGATAAGCACACATGTCCTGCCAGTGACTGGGGGTCTAGGGTTCAATGTATGAAGTAAACAAATAAATAATTAACAATGATAACATTTCTATCAATGCCTCCAGGACTCCCTACATTTCCATCACTATTATCAGTACTCTACATTTCCACCACTTTCACACTAGTTACATCATTATTACCACCATTTCCATCACTTGGCACAAGGTCTGGTTTATCAATACTTAGATCATGAAAGTAGTCACTATTTATCTCCACAGTCAGGCAATGCAGGTAGTAATATAACTTTCTTTGGTAATTACTGTATTCTTAAAAGCTGTTACAACCTCTTGTATGAGTGATGCTGTCTTTGGGGAGTAAGAATCACTCTGACACATGAGTTGCGATTTCTTCTAGGAAGGTGAGGTGTCCTGGAGCATTATCTGCCAACAGTAGCACCCTGAATGGCAACCCTGGCTGCCTTAAACGCCTGAGTGTAAACATGCTACGCCCCGGCAATTTAAACATACAGTGGGCTTGCACAGTAAATGCGTGGATGGGCGGTCCACAACCAAGCGCACTGTGATTTCGCCTACTGTGAATACATAATCTTACAGGAAAAATAGCATATGGGAAGGACCCCCTCAAACCTTGACATTTTTTTAACCACAGAGATATAATAAAGGGAAAATTTTTCAGACTTACACTAGATATAGCTAAAATAACAAAGGTATGGTCAGTCACCTTAAAAACAGTAGACGACACACCTGATGGACTTAAATAGCAGGGGTTCCGAGGCACAGCAACACACTCAGAGTGCCCCTGCCGCACCGGCTGCCTCACTATGCGTGTTTAACGGTTGCCAATGTTGTATTATTTCAGGCTTTGACGAAGAAATTTACAGTCTGTTGAATGTTTTATTTTTTCCAGAATGCATCAACAGTCATTATGGTGGGGGTTGCTGGTATGCCAGGTGGAGCAGGTGAGTCAGGTGGGACTGTGGAGGTGGAGGAGAAGGCGGCTGGTGAGTAAGGTGGGGCAGTGGTGGTGGAGGGGATGGTGGCGGGTGAGTCAAGGGAGGTGGTGAGAGAAGGATCCTCCATCTCACTACTGCTCACATTTTTGGCAATTTCCTTCATCTCTTCTTGTCTGTCTGTTTCATTTCTCATCTTGTTATGGACATACAGTATCTGCAGTATTGCAACTTAGCATTCATTAAATAACCGTTATTCAAGTGAATCCAAACGTCATTATAGAAACTGGGTATCTATTCTAACTTACCGTTATTGACAAAAATGTTTTTGTCAAAGCTGTTATTGGCGAGCTCTTACTGTAAACTCCTCTTGAGCACCTTCCCCACGAGCCTCTAACGTCACAATGGACGTGTCATGCGCGGGTTGGAGGTGGGGGGTCGCATAGTCTGGGAAAATAGCGGTTTTGGGCCACTCCTTGCCTCTGCCTCGAGTATTGTGGACTAAACTCGCGCATTCAAAGTTTTATGATTATGCTTTTTGGTCGCTCATGTACTATGCGATTTGTGCGTTGTGATCATGTGTACTGTGCGAGCCCACTGTACTTAGACTAGAGATATAGTGCTGAAACTTTGGGAAATTATTGCCACAACTTTTTATTTGTCAATGTGTTTAACTCATTTTCGTATTTTCATCAAAATTTCACCCCCCAAAACAACAGCCATCCCTTATTTTCCTCAAGCCTCAAGAACAAAACACTTTTCAAACCAATCAAGGCACAGAGCTGATGTCATCCATCCCATCTAGTTATGATATCAGTGCACTGCTTAGAGCAAAGTAGGTGCAAGGCAGTATGTATGACAATGGGCTTGAGCTTGTGGCTGCCTGATTGACTGATTGCAAAGAGCAGAAATTCTTGACTTGTCAACCTTGTTGCCTCTTCCCTTCCAGTCTTCTTTAGTAATCTGAGTAGAGCTTGGCATTTACTTCAAATACAAAGCAGCCTTATCCAGATTACAGATTTGGTGACTCCCACAGTTTTCATATCTGATGCTCTCTCTCAAAATTAATGGCAACTCTGATGCAGCAACTTCACTCACAATGGCACGTTCACCAACAAGCCTGTGTGCCTCAATCCCTTCCTTTTGACAATCAGAACCAACCTGCTGGCAACTTAAAAACATCGAGCAGCTGCTACACAGACTGCTTGTGCTTGGTGTTCTGTATATGCTGCAGGTTGAGGGGAGAACTGTCTCGTTCTTTGTGATTAATGTATACAGCCAGACATTATTCCACTGCTATGAGTGCTCACCATACATATCTTTTCAAAAGAGGTCAAGCATCTGCATGTCTAGACTCTTCCTTATTCTTATACAAAGTGCACACAGTTGACTTATTAGCCCCAAAGTCTTTGATAATATGCAGTTTCTTCTCCCTGACCTCACATTTGTAATAGCTTGGACTTTCTGTTCCTGGATGAGGGTTCTGCATGTATTCTTTGCAGACTTGTGGGGAGGCATGGGGTGGCAATAAAGCAGGAATTGTACACAGAATAAGAAGCTGCACTCATCACTCATCACATAGCAGAGGCTGTCAGCATTCTGTGTGTGAGGGGAGGCAGTGGCAGGAGTGTGATACCAGTGGCTTGGAAACAGCAGTGACCCTCTGCACAGTCACATGCCTCACAAAATGAGGAGGAGGATTGAAATTGCTATAACTGGGTGTCTGGGAACCTTTATTATCTTCGCCAATGAAGCTGGAGGAGGTTATATATTCACCTATGTTTGTCTGTCTGTCTGTCTGTCTGTCTGTCCAGATGATATCTCCAAAAATTCTCAATGAATTTCAATTAAATTTTGTGGAAGGGTGGGCCATGGGCCCAGAAAGAAGTTATTTGATTCTGGGGTGGATCTGAATCAAGATCTGGATCCCACAATGGCACTGGCGGAGGTATGTGCTCTCTCAGTGCTATCTTGTCTCACACCATGCACCCTACTTGTGCTATTCAAACTTTTTGGACCTGACCAATACCTCATCACTTTAAATAAGAATCATACAGTAGAAGTGCATGCATGTTACATGCAAAATTTCAATATGCAGTCATGCAAGTCTTTATTTGATAATATTTATGATTTTTTTTTTTCTTTAACTCAGTGCAACTGAAATACTAAAATGAAATATTAAAACCTCCAGCCATCTGAACAATTTTAAGAGAATTTGGGCTCTGTTGGGATAATAACAATTTCTTAAGCAGAAGACTAATAATGGTTTTCAGTTAGGTTGGACGAGTTCTTTCTGTCATGCAAAGCCATTATGCATTTTTATGCACAAGCTACAGCATTCAGTTGTTTTATTGATAATGTGTAGAACTATGCACTCAGGCTGGAGCAGTTGTTGCATCCTCCCATGAGTCAATCCTCTTAAGGCTGGCGGTAGACTTCCAGTGTAGATGTATGAGCAAACTTCAGACCATTCAATGGTAGACCAATAACATCCATGGTGACAGGAGATGAGTCACTGGAGATTATGGGGAAATTCTGCTCACCTGGTTGATATTAGTAGTGCAAAGAGGAGGAAGTGAAAAACAGAGTGACATTAATAGTCAATTTGTGTTTCACTTGAATCAGTACCACATAAAAAATTATTTTGTGAATCAAAAGGTTTCTGTGGTGCTCAGGTAATTATTAAATAGACAGTGATTATGTTTGACTGCAGTGCATCTTGCTCAACACTGCAATTTTAGCTAACTTTGTTGGAAATGCTAAATGTGTCCTTAGTAACAGGAAAATGTCCAAACAGTTTTATCTTGCATGATGTACACTGTTCTACCATTTCGTAAGGATACAGGTGATTTTTAAGAGATGATATGCCCACCTGTGGGGCTCTAAGGTCACAGAAAATCCTCATAGTGGAAGAGTTGACGTATAGTATTTTCCGTGAAGTTTTTGAAAGTTAAAAATGTCAAGTTTTCCATAAATTTTTTGCACCACCAACATTCTGTACGACAGGCATGCCACAGCCCAGGGGTTAAAAGTTTGTACAGTATTAACATATGCCTAACATGCTAATAAGAAAAACCAGAGACCGGAGGATAGAACTGGAAGGCATCGAGGAGAACTGGACTAGGACTGATGTAGAATTGGCAATAATAGAATATGTATATAGGAGTGATCACAGGAATACAGTAAATGTCCATTAATCCGAACACGGATAATCCGAACATCCCAATAATCTGAATTTTTGAAGAAGGCTGACAAAAACTCCTAAAGTAAAAAAAATCAAAATTAAAACATTCAAATTGGGCGCCAAATGCGCCGAAGTGCTGAGCGGTGTGGTCATGGATCAGGCAATGCATGGACTGGCAACTCCTCGTAAACAACCGACCACTTTTGGATTTGCACGTGCAGAGGAACTGAGCGGCGATGACATAATAAAAAGTGTCATTAACCCAGACCAAGATGAAAAAGACAAAGAGGAAGAAGTAGAAGAGGCAGTGAGAGTTTCATGGAAGGAAGCTTCTGTATACTTGATAAACTGGTGCATTTCATTGAACAAAATAATCATTACAATGGGGCTAACGTGATCAATTTCCATATCTTGCGAAACGAGTTCTACAAGAAATGCGCACAGCCTGTCAGGCAGGCTAATATCCCGTGACTGGCTGAACTGCATTAGCAACCAGGCAGGTAAATCTACTGATGACGACCCAAGACCAGCTACCCACATTCCAAAGAAGGCACCTCAAGGAACCCTAGAAGACGCAGGTAGTTCTGAGCCAGTGCTCGAGGATGATGAGTGAAAGTGATACACAAAGTGAAATATACTGTACTGTAGGTTTAAGGAATTTTCCACAGTACTGTAATACATACTAAGGTTTTGTGCTTTTACAATACGTTCATATTACTGTAGTATTAACCCTGGACTTACTCTCTCTAATTGGATTTACCTACCTACAACTGCTGTTTTCAACACTACGCATTACTGGTGAGTTAAACAACCCATAACATCTCTTAATTTACCAATTACAGTTCGTGTCTTCAGTAATACATTATTTAGTAAAAAATTTGTGTCATGCGTCATGCTAACAAGTGCCATATTGTATTATGAATTAATGAAGTGATCCATTTTGTAAAATTTCAGTTTAAACATGAAATTAAGTGTCTTAGGGGTCCCACCTAAAAATCCGAAAAATCTGATAATCCGAACGATTCACAGTACACTCTCATTCGGATTAATGGACTTTTACTGTATTACATTTCAGGCCCTTTAGAAGAACTTCAGCACAAAGAATGCAGTAGACAATATGGTGTTTACACATACAAAAGTTAGTGCATAATCTATAAAACATACGAGCAAAAATTTTTTGCCTTATATTCATCCTGCCACCTCCCATATGCCAAACATCAATGGCCTCAATGCAGCATCAGAGGTAGCCAGGTCCATTCAGAGTGGCAGCTTCGTGGACATCATATAGGAGGTTAAACGAGAGATGCTCCACGTAGACAACCATGACACTAGACATGGATGCAGGACAAAGAAAGACTACACCTGGGACAACAACAGCAGTAGCAGCAGCAAATGCAGCAAGAAATTGATGAGTCACCATCACCTGAAGAATCTACTAACTGCCAGCCAAGTCACCTTTTCTGCCTCCTTGACTATAGCCTATTCAATCTCATTCGAGAAGAGACAAGTCTTATGATTCTAAAACTGGCAGTTGATTAGCTGTCCAAGTGCATTCATTATTAATGACACATTTTAAACTATTTTTATTATAAGGGTAAGAATAATCGTTACATGATAAAACTGTCCAAATAAAATATTATATACCGGTACAGTTATTTGCATACATTAATCTAAAAATGGGGCCTTACAAAGTTTATCAGATGGTCTACGTAAGTGAGAAATTTTCATTTTTCAAGACAATTCAAAACATACCCAGATAAAGCTTTATGAGTGCCTTGATTTTTTCCCTCATATTAAGGCAACTTCAGATAAATTATGTTATTACTGCAACATTATGCAAAATCTAACCTAGTAAAACAAGGAAGTCCGATGAAAAAGTACTGGTAAACACGAGTGAAGAAGCTGTATGCAATGATTACTTTTTATATCCCACAGCCCATATCTTGTTAGAGCTCTGTTATAAATTGTAACCAGATATTCAAATCTAAAAAAACAGAAAATTTATTGATGATGCAAATTGGAAAGCATAATGCGAACTGATGCGACAGTAGACCACTCTAGTAAATCTAACTATTCGTCTGTTTGGTCAAGTGCGACATCCTACAAGTGGCCTACCCCCCCTTCCATGTCTACCATTCATTAAAATTCAGGGTATGTGTCTTATTTCACTGGGATTCCAATGTTTTACTATGTTAAATTTTACAAACTGATGCAGTAATGACATAAATTATCTTGATTGAACATGGGGGAAAAAAAATCATGGCACTCAAAAAACATTACCTATATATCTTTTGATTTGTCCTGAGAATACAAAATTTCACACGTATCTAGGCCATGTGATAAACTTTAAAAGTCCATTTTTACATTAACCCCCTCGGGCACTTTTCTGTAAGTGTGCATGACATGAAAGAGAAAATGCCACAAGTGCAAGTTGGGCTTGCGCACAAAGGAAAACATTCCCACATATTTTATTTGCCCCAGAAACTGGTTATAATTGTATCAATTGTAAACCATCATCTTCCCTGATGTTTATACTATATGAATAGCTAATAAAAACACACAAATTGATGAGTAAAAGTACTGTGATGCACTGAAATGAAGTGAGAATACTGATGTTCAACAGTGAAAACAATTACCATACACTCTAACACAAAATTCTGCCTGCACAATGCAAGTGCTAAGCATATGAGTAGATGCAGAATTTCATGAGCTTTCACGTGGTGTTGTCAGAATTCTGATATGACCAACAGTTTTCGAGTAAATCGCCAAAAATCTCATACGTCTCCCCCCCCCCTCGATCAAAAACTGAGAGAATGTCGACTATTTGAGAGTACTGGCCTGGACACAGACACCCTCCCCTATGATGCACCAAATATTAACACATTTCATGCTAAAACATAATTTTTGGTGAATATTTTTGTCCAGAATTGCCTAATCATATAGCTTGTGAAAATTTGGATGCAGGAAACTATCCATTCATGAAGAAGAGCCACCAGCTGGTTTCGCTGGCTATGTAGCCAGTGTGTTGCACCAGCAGACGAGGTCTGGGCTGGTGAAGGAAGTAGTACCAAGAAGGAGTTTAAAGATAAAGGTATTGGGTCGATCTTTCAAGCAATCAGAGACATATCACATAGACTGGAGGCACTAGAGACCAAGGTCTCATCACCCATGGCGGTAACGCAAGATCAGGCCAAGTCATTTGTGGGTGCTGTTCGCGGGTCTCTCGTGGGGGAAGGGAAGGATCTGCTTGGGGGTGTGATTGAGATCAGTGCTCATGGCCAGAAAAAAGCCATTCATAGTCAGCATGTACTGATTGTGAAACCAGAGAGTGGCGCTGGTGCCCTGACAAATCAGATGGAACCAGAAGACATCAGAGGTGTACTTAACTCGGTACCGGTTGATAGCTGCCTTAAGACCAAGGCTGGTGGGCTGGTAATGAAGTTTCCATCAGCTGAGGCCAAGGGTGAAGCAACTGGGGTGCTGACTGATCATTTTGGCTCTGAGGGCACTTTTTTCATATCAGAGCCAAAGAAAATGTTGCCTAAAATGACTGTGACAGGCATTTCCTCTTCCTTGGATGACTCTGACATCATCCCAAATATTCTGAGAAAAAACAATAAAATTAAGATGCTCATTGATCGAGGCTGTACCCTCAACCTTCTCTTCACAAGGACAAGGAATGACACCAAAACTGCTGTCTTGAAGATGTCGCCAGAGGTGAGATCCTCCATTGTAGAACAGGGCAATTACATATATGTGCAGCTTACAAGATGCCGCGCTTTCGATAGATTCTGGGTTACACAGTGTAATCACTGTCAAGGCTTTGGTCATACATTTGAGAGATGTTCTAGGAAAAGTGATGAACCTAAATGCGTCTTTTGTGCTGGAGCCCATAAATCTAAGGACTGTAGTAACAGAAATTCTCCCAAATGCATCAACTGCTCCTCTTCAAGACATCAAGAAGATAATTCAAAGTCACAGTTGCCTGCCCATTTTGCATCAAATAGAGAATGTCCAATTATAATTTCTCATAGGAATAGATTGATTGAAAACACCAATTTTGACCATTCAAAAAACTGACTACGTCCCTCTTGAACCAGTTAAGGATGGGTCTTTTAAATATTCGTTCTATCCGTAATAAGATAGACTATATTAATGAAATCCTAAATCAGCACGAGCGTGACATTTTGTGCTTGACTGAAACCTGGTTGTATGAGTCTGATATCAATATTATTTGTAATGCTTTGCCTAAGACACATGCTATTATTAGTATTCCCAGGCCTGCTGCTGACTATCCGGGAGGAGGCATAGCACTCATCTACTTGGCAGCACTTGCAAATGTTTCACTCATTGACTCAGACCTGACCCCATCTTCATTTGAATTTATGGAAGTATTAATAAATTTCCATCAGAATACCATTAGAATTGCAATTGTCTATCGACCAGGTCATCCGGGCAGAGATCGAGGTTTTATGGAGGAGTTTGGGCAGTTTCTTGAAGGGTTTTCTCTTAAACCTGGAGGACTTCTTGTTTGTGGTGATCTCAATTATTGGGTTGACAGTCCAGAGTCAAAACCATTTTCTTCAGAATTCCTGGAGTTGATCCCCCCAGAACAATTTTTTCAATCATGTGAGTAATCCAACTCATGTCTCAGGACATGTCCTTGACTTGATCTTGTCCCCTGTTGGTTGCAGGCGCATATCAGATGTGGAGGTTGACTCATTTGACCCCCTCATCTCTGATCACTCTTAGTTTTGATGTCCCGAAATCCCCTTCATATAAAAAGGTCATCAGGTTCAGAAATTACAACAATGTTGACCACCAGCTGATGTGTTTTAAAATTGATCAACGTTTAAACTCCACTGATTCTTCAAGTCTTTCTTCTAGTGAATTGGTTGATATTTACAACAATGAGCTCAGGTCAATTTTTGACCAATATTGTCCTGAGGTAGTAAAAACAATCACTGTACGTGATAATTCTCCGTGGTATGGTCCATCCATTAATTCTTTGTATAGACAAAGTAGAAGGGCAGAACGTGAGTGGCGCTTGCAGCGGACCGAAGTAACTCGTTTGCGTTATGTTTTTGTGAGAAGAGCAGTCGTTCACACTGTAAAAGCCCAAAAGGCTAGGTATTATCAAAATAAAGTTGATTCATGTGGTGGTGATCAGAAAAAACTGTCTGCAGTTGTGAACAATTTGGTTGGTCGGAGGAATGTAATTGTTAAACCAACTTCTGTATCTGATGCCCAACTGGCTTCTGATTTTGCTTCATTTTTTACAAGTAAGATATCTCGCATAAGAAGTGATTTAGACAGCAGTTCTCCTAGTGAAGCGTACTCAGTTGACTTCCAGCCATGGTGCACCAGGGATCATTTGCCTTCAATATTTCATCTGCTGGATGTAAACAAAGTCAAATGTTACATCAGAGAACTTAATAAAACATTTTGCTCACTCGATCCGTGTAACATGTCACAACTGCCTGATGTGTATGAGCACACTGCAGATGCTTCTTAGAAAGTAATTTTGTGCAGTCTGAGAAACGTGCTTTGCTTAGGCCCCTAATTAAGAAACCTGGCCTTGATGTCGAGAGCATGACAAATTATTGTCCCATCTCTAACCTGTCTTTTTTATCCAAGATTATTGAGCGGGCCATACTCGATCAACTCTTACCACTACTGGAACACAACAGAGTTGTTCCTATTGTTCAATCAGCATGCAGAAAATACCATTCAACTGAAACTGCACTAACAAGGATTCAGAGTGACTTGGTGGCAAACACTGGTAGTGGGATGTCCTCTCTCCTAGTTCTGTTGGATCTGTCTGCAGCTTTTGATACAGTAGATCATAAACTATTGTTGGATGATCTGTATTTTTATGGTGTTCGTGATAGTGCCCTTTTGCTCCTTAAGTCGTATCTGTCGGACAGATCTCAGAGAGTGGTTGTTGATTACGCTAGCTCTGATTCTGCTCCTCTTCTATTTGGAGTCCCTCAAGGATCAGTTTTGGGTCCAATTCTATTTACTATCTACACAAGTAGTTTATCGTCTCTACTTGATGCTCATGATGTGTCCTATCATTTTTATGCTGATGACACCCAGCTCTATGTTAAGATGTCAGATATCAATGATATTAAGACAAAGTTTGAATCTCTAATGTCTGATATTAGGATTTGGATGGCTAAGAGGAAACTTAAGCTGAATGATGGTAAAACAGAGATCATCATCATCAGAGGAAACAGAAGGGGTGATGACACTGACAATGCCCTGGCTTTGAACATTGGTGTGTCACAGTTGCATCCAGTCAGTTCTGTTCGAAATCTGGGTGTTTATTTTAATTCTAAGTTAAATTACAAAGAACATATTAATCAGTTTGTACGAGGGTGTAACTTGCATATCAGAAATCTGTACTCTGTGAGAAAATTCCTGAATAGACGGTGCCTCTTAACATTGGTCCATGCAGTGGTATTGTCTCGTGTTGATTATTGTAATTCACTGTGGGTTGGTCTTCCAAATAATATACTAACAAAAGTTCAGTCTGTGTTGAACAGGGCAGCACGGCTTGTCTTTGGTCTCCCCCCGAGAACCTCAACTACCCCGTTTCTGATTGAGTTGCATTGGTTACCAGTAAAGGCTAGAATTGAATTTAAACTGTGTCTTATTACATTCAAGGTTCTTAAGTTTGGTGAACCGAAGTATCTTGCTGAATTGTTAAAACTCCCATTGAGACGCCCGGGTGTGATGTTACGCAGTGAAGATGATTCCTTGCGTCTTGATGAGCCAGGAACCATTCACCAGTCATCTTTCTCTGATCGTTCTTTTGCATATAGATCCCCTAGATTATATAACAGATTGCCATTGTCCATAAGACAACTCTCTACTGTTGAATCCTTTAAGAGACAGCTGAAAGCTTTTCATTTTTCAAAATGCTATGACCTGGAGAGAGGTACTATGATGGATGATTATAGGGTTTAATTATTGCCACTTTCATGTATATATGATGTAGCTTGTATTATATAGAAGAAATGTCACAATTCTTGTAACTGTAAAAATAATGTATGTGTGTCGAGTGCTAGTGAATTCCCAAAAGGAAGCACTGGCGCTTTTGAGAAACAAAAGGCCAGATTATTATTATTATTAATCGGCATCCCTTCTGACCAACACTGACCAGTGTGTCATAGTGTGTTATCAGTTCGTCTTCAGACTACCACCATTTTGACTAGTTTTGAGTCATCGTGCACGAGGGGGTTAATCTATAGAAATAACTATAATATTTTACTGGGACGATTATCATCAGTTACTGTAACCCTTATAATAATCTTAAATGCGTCATTAATAATGAATGAACTCGGACAACCAACACGCTGCCAGCTTCCAAATTCTTTGGGCTCGTCTCTTCTCAGATGAGACCGAATAAGCTACAGTTCATGGATTCTTGGCTGAAGAGTCTTCAGGATTCCAAGAAATGTCAGGAGCTGCAGGCAAAGGCTAACCAAAGTTTATTGCCATTCTGCAGAGAAACAACTAGAAAAATTAATGCATGGCTTCAGTCACTCTTTGTTGTTTACATTCTGCCATTCTGACAACGAGTTCTGACCTGACAATGAGTTCTGACCTCTTGCACTTCACCTTAACACTCTGCATCACAAAACACAGCAGCAGCTTCAACACCCTCAAGCAATGATGCTCATGAGTTTGAGGAATTCAAGACAGACACATAACATCATCCTAGAGTTAAAAAAGATCACTATGTCATGTTTCAATCCCTCATGATCATGATCATGAGCATCATCATCATCTTCACCAGTTAAGGTAAATGCTATTTAGCTTATTAGTTAACCCGTGGATTGCACAATTACCCTTGTTTATCCCACCCCGTGGAGTGTAAAAAAATGAAGATTTTTTTTTTTTTTTTTTAGTTTTTATTCATTATAAATGAAGATAAACATCCAGGGCATCATCTTCTGAAAAAATGTCCCTCTCTCTCTCTCTGTCTTTGCATTGGGCCATGCATAAGTTTATGTAGGGGAGTAGTGAAAAAATGAATTAAAACAAACAAACAAAAATTTTGTTTTCATTTATCATAAACTTGAAGATAAACATCCAGGGCATCATCTGGTAAAAAGAAAAAATTCTCTCTCTCTCTCTCTCTCCGTTTTAGCATAGCGCCATGCATACATTTGTATACGGGTGGAGTAGTTAGCAGTGTTGCACGGCCAGCACAGCCTACCCTGTGGCTTGCAACGGGACATTACCCAACCTGAGCTGTGGCTCACAATCCACGGGTTAATTAAGATATCTTAAATATCACTGTGTGTCTTGGTTTTCAGACAATATATATATTTTGTCCTGGGTGTAAAAACTTGTCTTCCAGGACTGGTGTAGGGAAGTTGGGGTCAGCCTCTGCATTTCTGTGATACACTGTTTGTTCTTACTGTACCTGTTACCGTATGCAGTTTTCTTAACTGAGATATGCAGTTGTGCTGCACTATTCTTATAAAGTGAGAAAGCACTGTGGCTGTACCTGAATAGTTCAACATAAGAAAAACTTCTAATTTAATCTTAAAGCTACAACAAACTGAAAGGAAAACACAATACACAGACGGTATGCTGAACTGCACACTGAAGAGATTTGGTATCATTCAATACAGTTTAAAGTGCCACTAAATGACATATTAGGTGTCATTTTATGCTATATTAGGTATATCAATTATAAGATTAGAAAACAAACACTCCACTAATACAATATAATGTAACAGCATGACATCTGTCACCTCATGACTTAACTGATAAGATATAACAAGTAAGTAATAAACACAGGTGGCCTTTGGTCTTCTATACCTTGACCAATACAGGACACAGTGTGCTCAACATTCTCAAAAAAGCTATATATACACACTGTTGCAAAATTAATACAGGTAGTAACAAAGTAATCACACACACACACACACACACACACACACACACACACACACACACACACACACACACACACACAAATGCTTCTAAATAAACTTGTGCCACATACAGAACTGTCATTATAATGGTGACCTCTTGACCATTCTGTACTAGTGAACTGAAAACATACTGAGTACAGTATAGAATTATCACCAGTAACTTGATGCCTTGTATTTACTTTTGGTCCATTGCCAGATCACTTATGGAACACCATGGCTATTAGATTACAAATGACCTTCATTATACACATACACACTAATACATGAACACAAGTTTTTTTGTGCACAGGCAATCACACCATATGTATAAACTTGAACTTTATGCATCACTTTGTATAATTTGCCTCAACACCACATAGAAAACTGTAAATACCTCACTCCACAAGTTCCGAGCAAATATCTAATCATATAAGACTGAGGCATCTATGCCAGAATACTAGATTCAACACAACACTGGCCCTAAGAAAAATACAGTACCAAACAATCCTCCAAGTTTTAGAGAAATAAGGTCAGACACTGTTATAATAGTATATATGGTTCAAGCACAGCCTCCACAAAAAGAATCATGAGGAAGGGAGGGAGAAGAGTGGTTGAGGGGACATCCAGTTTACCACACTCCCTGTCTTACCTCTGCTTCTTCACAGACTCAGCCAGTGGCCAAGGATGGTGCACCTGTAGAGAAAAAAAAATTTCTCTTAAGTCAAAATTTAACAGCTGCTGTAACCACGCTGCAAGTTGTATGAGAGAAGCACTCAAATTAATATTGTGACAGTGTGGATGTGCTTGAATGCATTAGGAGGAGTACCCTATAACAGTTTACTTATGTGAACAAATGGACAGTGAGAGATTCAGTACGAGAGAGAATATGAGTGAGGTGGTGACAGACGGGGAGAGGGACACAAAAGATTAGGTATATAAACAGGGTGGGGAGGCACATGAATAAAATGAGACTGGTGCACGATGGAGAGATGAAAGTCTGAGGATAGAGGACAGGATGATGTGAGAGTGATTTATTCATGGCCATCCCCTCCATGATTACAGTGTGTGGCTATAAATATATAAAATATCTTTAATATTAGCCTTCTCATGCATTACTGAAATCATTTTCTAATATATATATCCATCCATCCATCATCCAATCTTACATTGTCCCATGAAGAGGTGAGACAGGCTGTGGCACAAGAGAAGAAAGCATACAATGAATGGATGAGAAACAGGGGCGTGGTAGAAGCTGAGTGCCGGAAGAGAGAGTTATATGTAGAAAGAAAGAGAGAGGTGAAATGATTAGTAAGAGAGAGTAAGAAGAGAGTGGATGAGGAATTTGGAAGGAATTTGAGTGTAAAGTGGAGGGACTGAAAGAAAATGTTCTGGAAAGAGGTGAAAAGAGTAAGACAGGGTGGAAGTGAAGTTAGCAGGGGAGTGAAAGATAAAAATGGCTGATTACCAGTGGAAAAGGGACAATAAGTGAGCAGATGGAGAGAACACTAAGGAATTGTTGAACACAGAGGATGGAAGTAATGCGAGTATAAGTGGCTGGGGAATGGCTGGGAGAAGGAGGGAGGTGAGAAGACAGGAAGAAATCAGTAGGATAGAAGTTGTGGAAGCAATGAAGAAAGTTAAATTGGGGAAAGCCCCAGGAACTGATGGAGTGTGTGGTGAAATGCTGAAGCATGGGGGAGAGATAGTAGTAGAATGGATGCGGAAGACGTGCAGATTGGCCTGGGAGGAAGGTAGAGTCCCGGAGGATTGGAAGTCAGATATAATTATTCCCTTGTAAAAAAGAAAAGGGGAAAAAGAAGTGTGTGGTATTCATAGGGGCATTTGTCTTCTTTGTATAATAGGAAAAGTGTATGGAAGGATACTTATTGACAGAATTAGAGAAAGAACAGAGGAATTAGTTGGAGAAGAACAGGGAGGCTTTAGGAAGGGAAGAGGTTGTGTAGATCAGATATTCATTCTTAGATCTTTAGTGGAAAAATTTCTAGAGAAGGGAAACAAGTTGTATGCGGCTTTCATGGATTTGGAGAAAGCATATGACAGGGTGGATAGACAAGGATTGTGGAAAGTGTTAAGAATATATGGAGTAGATGGGATATTGTTGAATGCTGTGAAGAGTACGTATGATGATGCTAAGGCTGCAGTGCGTGTGGATGGTGAACTGAGTGAATTTTTCTCTTTGAAGGTTTGGTTGAAACAGGGATGTGTCATGCCTCCATGGTTGTTCAATCTGTACATGGATGGGGTAATACAAGAGGTACAAGGTAGGGTAGTGGATGTTGGAGTGGCCCTGGTGAGAGAGGGCAGTGTTTGGAAACTCCCTGTACTGTTGTTTGCAGATGATACTGTGTTGTTGAGTGAAGACGAAGGGGAGCTGCAAGGCTTGGTGGATGAGTTTGGGAGAGTGTGTAAGAAATGGAATCTAAAGGTGAATGTAGGGAAGTGTAAAGTGATGGTCTTTGAGAGAGGTGAAGTCAGTGAATGTACAGTGAGGTTGGATGGTGAGGAATTGGAAAATTTGAGTACGTTCAAGTACAGTAGGCTCGCACAGTGCGCGAGAGATTGGGCGGTCCACGACCTCGCGCACTGGGAATTCGCTTACTGGGAATACATAATCTTATGGGAATAATTACGTATGGGCAGTACCCCCTCATACCTGGACATTTTTTGGCCCTTAGAGACATAATAAAGGTCATATTTTTCAGACATTGTACTACAGATATAGCTGCAATAACAAAAATATGGGCAGTCACCTTAACAACAGTAGACAACAGGCCTGATGGATTTAAACAACAAGAGTTCTGAGGCGCGGCAACGCACTTACAGTTCCCCCGCCACCACCCCGGCCGCACCACGCTTGTTTAATGGTTGCCAATGTTGTATTATTCCAGGCTTTGACGAAGAAATTTATGGCCTGTTGAATGTTACATTTCTTCCAGAATGCAGCAACAGTCATTATGGTGGGGGTTGCAGGTATGCCAGGTGAAGCAGGTGAGTCAGGTGGGGATGTGAAGGTGGAGAGGGAGGCGGCTGGTGAGTCAGGTGGGGATGTGAAGGTGGAGAGGGAGGCGGCTGGTGAGTCAGGTGGGGCAGTGGAGGATGGCGTTGGGCGAGTCAGAGGAGGTGGTGAGGGGAGGATCCTCCCTCTCCTCCTCGCTACTGCTCACATTTTCGGCAATTTTCTTCATCTCTTCTTGCTTGTTTGTTTCACTCCTCATCTTGTTATGGACGTATTGGCAGTATAACAACTTGGTATTCACGAAATAAACATCATTATTATAGAAACTGGGTATCTATTCTAACTTACTGTTATTGCTGAAAACGTTATTATTGAAGCTGTTATTGGCGATATCTTATTGTAGACTCCTCTTGAGCACCTTCCCCATGAACCTCTAGGTCACTATTGGCACGTTGTGTGTGTGTGTGTGGGGGGGGGTCGCATACTGATGGAAAATGGCGTTTCTAAGCCACTTCTTGCCTCTACCTCGTGTTTTGTGGGTTAAACTCGCGCATTCAAGGTTTTTCGTTATGATTTTTGGTCACTCGCGCACAATGCGAATCGCGCACTGTGATGACGCTCACTGTGAGGGCCTACTGTACTTGGGTAGTGTGATGAGTAAGGATGGAGGTTTGGAGGGTGAAGTGCTTGAAAGGGTATAGCAGGGAAGAAAGGTTGCTGGTTTCTTGAAAGCAGTGATAAGAAACAGGGAAGTGAGCATGGAAGTGAAAAAGTTACCACATGACAGTATTGTAATACCAACTCTAACATATGGAGGTGAGGCTTGGACGGTGTTGGAAGGACACAAGTCATGAGTGAGAGCAGTGGAAGTGAGTTATTTAAGAGGAGCCTGTGGAGTCACATGGAGAGACAGGCTGACAGATGAGGATATAAAGGAGCATTGTGGTGTGGATGTGGATGTGATAGGAAGCATTAGGAGGAATACACTGACGTAGTTTGGCCATGTGGAGAGGATGGAGGGTGAAAGACTGACGAAGAGAGTGTATGTGAGTGAGGTGGGGGGAAGAGGGAAGGGAAGGTTGAGGATGAGATGGAGGGATGGGGTGGAGAGGTATATGAGAGAAGAGGGTGTGAACTGGGAGCAGGGCAGTGAAATGGCGGGGGACAGGGCGACGTGGAGGCGATTTGTTGTGGCCACCCAGAACGGGATTGAGGCATCTGGCAATAGATAGATAGATATATATACAGTATATATATATATATATATATATATATATATATATATATATATATGTATATATATATATATATATATATATATATATATATATATATATATATATATATATATATATATATATATATATATATATACATACAGTGGGGCACCAATTTTCGCACCTAATTGGGTCCAAAAATAACGCGCGAAAGTGGAATTAGCGAAAATTGGGGCACTGTCTTTATGGCAAAAAGGCTAATTGGTTCCCAGTTATCCTAAAGTAACATCAGATTTTCATTTTCACTTGCAATACAGTACATCAAATCACTATTGTACATTGCATTGTGAGATACAAACAATAAAAACTGTACAGTACACATTATATGAGGAGAAACATACCACAGAGACCAGGTTGAGGTGTTTAATGGATGTTGGGGGTAAGTATCCGAGGCGCGTGGCGGGCTTATTTAGCCACGCCAGACGTATTGGCGCCACCTCTTGCTGCCTCGCTACCACCAAGCTGTTTCCTCATACTACGCACTGTCGATTCTGGGATGTTAAATATACGGCAGATTTCACTGTTTTTTGCACCCTTGTCCATGTGCTCAACTATCTTCCTTTTCATTTCATTATTATACTGCCTTTTCTTCACTCCAACACGATACTCTCTTTTAGCCTTGGCCTTTCCTCCCGACTTTGAATGTCCCGGCCACTTTTTATCACCACCACTGCCTCCCGGCCCTCCCCCCACACCACCAGGCTCTCCCCCCACACCACCAGGCCCTTTCCCCACACTACCAGGTATAGTAGAGGCCATTGAACCGTGAGAATCCAACACAATGGAGCTAGCACGCTCGTACACAATGGCGGGAATGGGTGGACAGAGTGTTGACATGACGTCATTCAAGATGGCGGTGGGTCGCGGGCGGGCGGTGCAGGAAATTCAAAGTTCAAAATATTGTCCCAAACCCAAAATTTGTGCGCGAAAATCGATTTTTTTCAAGCGAAAGTGGAAGTTAGGGAATATTTGGTGCGTGCCGCGAAAGTGGATTCCGCGAATCCTGCTGTAGCGAAAGTTGGTGCACTACTGTACAGTAATCCTTGTACTTTCCGGATGCCCACTTTCCAGACACCCTACTTACCGGACATTGTGGGCCTGGACCTTCGGAACCAAAAAATGGCCCAAAAAAGAAAAAAATACCCCCCCAATTTGATTTTTTTCCCACCTGTAATTTGAAATTGTCACGCGGTGCCGAAGAGCTGTTACACCATGGACCCTTCACCCCTTCCTTCCTCCCCCCTCTCCTGTCAGGGTTGCCATTTGGTATTTTTCATTACCAAATGTGGGCCAATTTGCTAATGAAAAATTCATTTGGTAATGAATCAGAATAATGCATTACCAAACGGATTTTTCACATGTGTGAGGATACACAGGATGGAGATTGTGGATTGTTTGCTCTCCCTGATTAATCTGCAAGCCTACAGCATGAAAATAATCAATATGCTGTTAATTATAAGAAGAGTGATTACATGAATTTCCACTTGTATATATAATTAATGAAGAATAAATGCTAGCTTTACAAAATTGGTAATGAAAAGTTAAATTTGGTAATGAAAACTGAGGAGTTTGGTAATGTGGCCTTTGTGATCTGGCAACTCTGTTTCCCCATCATCAACAGTCACAGTCTAACTCTGATGGAGAGCAGATGCTTATCATAATGGAAGTCACATGTGCTCGTTTTTTGTGAATAAACAGTGAATAAACTGCAATACCTCGCCACTAGAACACACGGGAATTTACAGTGTTGTGCAGTGTTAAGAAATTAGAATTTAGAGTGCAAAGGATAACTGTGGAGTGCAAACTGGCAGTTGAAACCAGTCCAGGAGCCAGGGACTTGTTGTAAGTACTGAGAATGTTTTATATTGTATAAACTCACCTCTAAAACCTCATTCTCTGATTCTTTTGCATTTATTTCAGTCTTTCATGTCCCTTATTGGTGTGATTTAGGTCTTACATAGGTGCTATGCATGTCCAGTAGGGAGTTGTATAGGTGTTTTTCTGAGTCAGGGTAGGTTAGGGTCCATAAGTACAAGTCCAGGAGGCTGGGGCCCACTTTTCGGACATGCTTTTGGCTCTATTACATCAGAAAGTGGAGACAGATATATATATGTATGTACATACGCCCCTATTTCTCATCCATTAATTGTATGCTTTCTTCTTTTGTGCCACAGCCTGTCTCACCTCTTCAGTCCACCACGCTGTTCCTTGCACCCCCCTCCGTCTTCTCTTCCTTCCACACACCACCTCACATGCTGCACATATTTTTTCTGTAACTATCCTACACACACCTTCCACGTCTCCCATCTGCTCCAATTCATATTTGCCCAATCGTTCCTCCACTTCTCTCTTATACTCTGCTTTTTTCTCATCCTCTTGTAACCTTTCCACTCTCCTTGCAACTACTCCTTCCTCTCGTCTTTCCCTTCTTCTATTCCTCCATCTTACTTGAATCCTAATTCTGGCCACCACCAAGTAGTGGTCAGAAAGTCCACTCCCCCAACCTCTATAAGCTCTTGCATCCATTACACATCTTCGCATCCTTTCATCCACACACACATAATCAATCATTGCCTTCCTTTCATTCAGTTCACCACCCACCCTTCTCATCACTCGCCATGTATACCTGTGGATCATTTTATGCCTGAAGAGGGTATTGGCTATCACCAACCCCCTCCCAGCACAAATGTCCACTAACGCACTCCCATTCTCATCTATCTCAGCAGGCACACCCCACTCAACAACCATTCCATCTACCTTCACATTCCCAACTTTACCATTCATATCACCAATCAAAAACACTCTCATTCCTTCCAAACTTTTCCATGCACACTTCTACATTTGTCCAGAACTCTTCTCTCACTCTTCAAGCACAATCTTGCATTGGCGCATACACACACACATTCGTCCACATTTGTATTCCAACTTTCAACTTTACCCATACAATCCTTGACCCAACTGATCCATATTGTCTTATGCTCTTCTTCCATCTTTTACTCACAACTATACATACTCCTTCCTTTGCCCTCTCATTCTCACCTACTCCTGCACATATACCGCATCCATACTCCCATTCTCTCACACTTTCTCCTCTCCATTTTGTTTCAGTTATTCCACATGCATCCACTTTCGCACCCTCAAGCACCTGGATAATCTCTCTCTCTTTCCTCTCATCATTCGCTCCTCTTACATTCCATGTACCCATTACCAAGTCCTTTGTCCGGTCCTGGGTTGTCATCGTTTGGTCAGTCCTTGTCCGAGGCTACTTGTTTGTTTTTTTAGTTAGCTGTTTTCCGGGGAGGGGCACTAACTCTCCGCCAACCCTTTTAGTCCCCTTTTACGACAAGCAGGGATACTGGGGGAGTATTCTTGAAAAAAAACCCTACCCCCAGGGGGGTAGGTATTACAAATAGCATTAACAAAACAAAAGTTGGGCTGGGTACCCTTGTGCTGTTAATATGTAACTTCTCAGCACTCTCCTCCTGCCCTCCCACCCCCAGTGTTGTTGTCAAAATTTTGCCTTCTCTTGTACCATGTGGCCTTAGGGAGAGACGTTACGCAGTGTGGTTAGATGAAAATTGTAAACATAAATATAATATACATACATATATATATATATATATATATATATATATATATATATATGTATAAGGCGTCTAGAACCAAAGGGGCATCGGTGCCAAAATGTACTTTTGAGTTATGAAGCTTTAAAGTTATGCTTATGGCAACGTCATAACCAGAAGGCAATACACAAATATTTTATACATCAAAATGATCATCAGCGCCTATGCTCTACATGTAAAGGAGAAAAAAACAAAAAAATTAATAACTATAACCGCAAAATGTGCAGTAAACCAAACCCCCAATTTATAAGTGGGCATAATAACATATTCTAGGGATTTAAAAACATGCCAGAAAAAACATCAAAGAATGTATTAATGTACAAAACTTTATTAACTGAAGGTTCCAGTTAACTTAATATTAATAAACGAAAAATTATTACTGTAATTTCACGTCTTTTACAACTAAAACTGAAATCAATGCAATTATTATTTTTTCTCTGGCATAATACAGTAAAAGTCCTATTAATCGGCAGCTGATTGTTCGGTAGATCCGACATTTCGGCAGTTTTGAGAAATAGTCCCATTTACGAAAATCATTGATTGTTCGGCAGATGTCCGGAATCATCTCGGCAGTCTAGGAAGTGTTATCTGTGGCTTGTAGGCCTAATGTTTCATAACACTTCTGTATGTTCACTAATTTCTATATTTTTATTCAGATTCAGATATAGTACTGTATTGATTACAATATTGCACAGTATCATACACTACAGTAACCACCCCCACCAAATTAGCGAGGGTTACGTTCCAAGCCCCCACGCTAATTCTTGAAATTCTTTTTCTTGATGCCTTCCTGAAAATGACACTTACCGGTGATTGAGTAGCCCATGAACCACTGACACTGTAATGCATTACCCATAAATAAATGTTGCTTGTTAAATAAGTTTTCCCGTTGTTTTTAGCTGTACCGTTGTGATAGCTCTAGTATTTTTATTCCTCAGCATAATGGTGGAAGGGACTGTCCTGTTTAACTGAACCTAACCTAACCGAGTTTAACTGTACCTAATAATTTAACCAAACCTAACCTAACCTAAAGTCAGAAAAATACTTAAAAATAAACTGGAGGAATATGAATTGCTAAGGTCTCTCTGATGAAAGTTAAACGTACATTTAATGCTCATTGTTTTGTTTGTTTTTGTGCTTAACGTGAAAGAGAGAGCACTGATGCAAACAGTAATATATCCTATTAACCCCTTAATAACCTCCGGCACTGAACAACCTTTTACAGTACCGATGTCAGTGATGTTAAGTTAGTGTAAGCTATAAAGAAAACTGAACAATTATGGGGAGGGAACGAAGGTCACTGGTATGTTTACATGACTACGCTACGATTCCAAGCAGTTAGGCGGTCAGTTAATCTCAGATGTTTTCGTCCATTTGGTAAATACACCGTAACTTTATCAATCTTTCCGTGACTCATAGCGAATCATAGCATGAGTTTAGGAAGCTAAATAACACATTGCTAGGTGAGCCAGACGATTATCTTCCCATCTTTTTAAGAAAAATAAATTGATTTCAGAAGAATGGAAGAACTTTACGTACTCAGAGAGGGATTTAATTTCTTCCATTTTCTTATAAGATGTGAAGATAATCGTCTGGCGCACCTAGAAATGTGTTATTTAGCTTCCTAAACCCATGCTATGATTCGCTATGATTGACTGGAGAATTGATAAAGTTACGGTGCATTTACCAAATGGGCGAAAACATCTGAGATTAACTGACCCCCTGACTGCTTGGAATCGTAGCTTAGAGTCGTGTAAACATACCAGTGACCTTCGTTCCATTCCCATAATTGTTCACAGTTTTTCCATAGCTCACTAACTCGACATCGGTACTGTAAAGGGTTGTTCAATGTCGGAGGTTATTAAGGGGTTCATGGAATACATTACTGTTTCCATCAGTACTCTCCTTTCACATGTAAAAAAAAAAATGAACAAAAGAGTGAGTGCTAAATGTTAGTTATAACTTTCATCAGAAAGACCTTACCAATTCAGATCCCTTTATTTTATGCAATTTTCCGACTATTTTATTTTGTTTGGAAAAAGTACTGTATACAGTCCTCACTCCAAACATATTTGTAACAATATAAGTAGTGATGAGTTCACCAATACAAGTGATGTACTGAGCTGGCAGGTAATATTCCGTATCATTTTGGCCATCCAGGAAGTGTTATCTGACTTGTAGGCCTACTGTGTCATTACCCTTGTATATGTTCACTAATTTATATATATATATATATATATATATATATATATATATATATATTTCAGATTCAGGTATAGTACTGTATTGATTGCAGTATTGTACAGTATACAGTACTCTCTCCAAACAGTTGTAATACCGTACCATAAGTGGTGATGAGTGTTCACCAATATATTTAAGGTACTGAGTGGGTAGGTTTTTGATTATTCGGCAGATCTAATTTCTCGGCATCATCCTGGTCCCATAGATGCCGAATAATGGGACTTGTACTGTAGACTGAAATAATAACACTCCAAAAAAAAAAAAAGTTTAGTGGTTAAGTAAATTGAGGAGGGGCAGTGGGGGGTTGAATGGTGGAGTCCTCATCTAGGAGATCGACATCCAACTCTGCCTCCTCGGTGCCACGCCCCCTCCCCGCTCCTCTTTTCTTCCTTCCACCTGTTGACTCCTTTGCTGCGTTTGTGTGTGCTCTTTCTTGTTCGTCAATAAGGTCTCGAAAGAACTGCCTGTGCTCAGGGGGGACATAGGTCATGAGCGTTTTCAGGTCGGCTAGTTTTTCCTTAGCGATAAGCACTGGTTCTGGGTACTTGGGTTGGAGTTGGATGTGTGCCAAATTGAGTTTTCCCCTATCCTTCTTTTTCTCCAGAGACACTTTAACAGAAACCAGCCCACCATAGTCTTCATGGATCTCAAAACCTCCCTTGAATGAGTCTGAATACAGCAGAACCCTTGCATTAAGAAAGCCAGCATCCTTCATTCCAGCCCACGATACACTACTTTGTAAGGCATCATAGTCCTTAAAATCCTCTCTTTTCATGTCAACTACTTGGAAAGGATGAATTCTGTTTGCCTTTTTAATTAGTTCAACGTAATGCTTGGTTGTGTACACAAGACCTGGACGTAACTTAACTTCAATCACCCCAAAATCCCTATCACAGGGTAGGTAAGAATGGCCTGGAATCATGAAATAATGCTTGATATTAATGAAGCGGCCAGAATGCACATTGCGTAAGCAGGACAAGATCACATTCTTGTTCTTATTTTGTCCAGGGCAGTTATCTGAAAACACTACAAGCCTGGTGATGTTTGGGTCAAGAACATGGTTCACGTAATGATTAAGACAGGAAGCCACTTCACAGGATCCCCGATTACCCAAACTCTGATTCCAAACATACATAGTTGCTTGCTTTTCTTTTATGTTATGCACACCAAAGTTATAAGTCCACATTTTGCGCTTATAGTATTGCAGGCCAGTTGAGAGTTTGGGGGTGGGAAGGGTCTGCTGGAGGTCCATGCAGATCACAGCAATGTGGGGCTTATTTGGTTCACCTGCTATAGCTTTCAAAAGTCTCTGCCCCTCATTAGCCCTCCCCTTGTGAACAGTTTTTTCAACATTCAGGGCACTAATCTCTTCCTCATCTGCCACAGGGTCAAGATCACATAGTTTCATTTCAATTTCATCGCACTTATTACATGAATCACTTTTGGGGGGCTCGAAACCTATGTTAAAGTTTGTATCAAAGATGTTTTCATAAAGCCAAAATTTCACCTCATTTTCCTGTCCTTTCCCCTCATTAATCATCCACTCTTTGTACATGTCATACAGCACTTTCTTGTTTAATCCAGGGGGTAGGTATTTCCTGTGAGGACTCTTGGCCCTCGAGTAGTGACTGGAAACAGTGCGCAAAGTTCGTATGTGTTCTTTCACTAAGTCTTTCTTATACTCCTCTGTGTTATTCCCTGGCTGATGTCTTCCTCTTTGGTCAGGAATTATTGTACCAGAACTCATAGCCTTATCCATCGCATTTCTCACCCTCTTGACAGTCACACCATGCATGTTCAATAAAGCAGTGCGGCAAACCTCTATTTCTTTGTTGTTTTTCTTCACAACGTACCGCATTATTCTCAGAACTTTGCTTGGCCTGTCTTTAATGCGGCTTCTCTTCACATCTTGGGATAACACACGATTAGCTAAATATGCTGTTTGTAGATCATGATTCCCAAAACCCCAATAATTTTTGAATATCACTTCAATGCTGTCCCTCCCTACCACATCATAACACTTGTGGTAACATGAGCAAGCAGGACCAACACTTTTTGCAGCCATTACTCTTCCCTTCTCAGACGTATACATCTCACCAGTGTCTCTCTTCCTCTTCCTTTCTACCTTTTTCCACTTTTCCACACACTTCTGACGCTTACGAGAGTTTATAGGCAACACCTCTTCACTGTCACTACGTAATGAACTCATCTTGTCACCCCCCCCTTCAAGCTCAATAACAACAGCTCATCTTGTCATCAGTAATGTACTATAAATGGAGTAAAAATCCAGTACATAATAATTTCACGCCTGAGTAAACACGAGAGGGAAGCCTCATACGCTTACTGATTGGTTGCTCTGGGGGAGTGGCAGAGAGCAAGAATGCTGATTCGTTTGGGCTGTGTGGTGTGGATGCCTGCCTGGTTGTGATTTGCTCGCCCCACAGCGTGGACAAAACCACTTGACTTTGAGCCCTTCTACCACAGTCCAAAAGGTTGAATCTTGTATGGCAACCAGTGCTATCACTGAGAAGAGGGTTAAGCCTATTGTCTCTCCTACCTAACTCAAAACCAGTATATTGGCAGGGATGCCCCTGTGGCTCTAGACGCCTCATATATATATATATATATATATATAATACAGTGCTCATCAAAAGTATCGAGCGCCTAAGGCCGGGCGCGCAATACTTATGGCCAAAAAAGAATCACCCGTTTTTGGTAGTAAAAATTGAGCCAGAAGTTTGCGGTGCTAGCATGACATCATGGTAGCCTGAGGCCTTCCTACGCGCTGGTTGGTTCCCGCCTCAGTTGCCTACAGGCTGCCTGAGAGAGAGGAACTCCGCCGCATCTCCCTCTCTTTTTGCGTCATTTTTTACCGAGTGTCCTGCAGTGTTTTGGCTTTCGCCACTTTGTTATGGCACCTACCCGTGAACTATCGAGTGAAATCATATCCCAGATCATTGCTCTAAAGGAGGCAGGTCATCAAATGAAGGAAATTAGTGAATTGGTTGGCGTGGCTCGATCGACAATGCGTAGGTGGTGCATGCAGTTTCGAGTGGAAAACAGTGGTGACGTTCCCACAAAGAAACCGTGGTCTGGTAGGCCCAGGAAAACTTCCCTGAGGTCTGTTAATGTTTTAAAATGTGCAGTGGAGTCTAATCCTTGTGTGAGTGCAAGGAAAATAGAGGAGAGCAACCCGGAAGTGTTTGGTGAGGTTTCTGTGTGCACAGTGTCTTGAAGGGTCCATGAACTTGGTTACACAAGTCACAGGCCTGTGAGAAAGCCTCTTCTCACAAGGAACCAGCGACGTCGTAGGCTTGCCTTTGCTAACAAATACCTTAACTGGGGTGAGGAGCAATGGTTGTCAGTGTTGTGGTCTGATGAGGCAACGTTTAGTGCTACCTGTAACAGAGGAGCAAGTGTGTACCGGAGCAAAGGTAGTGACCCACTTGACCAACGTTATGTTGAAAGAACAGTTAAACATCCTGATTCACTCATGGTATGGGGTTGTTTTTCTGGTAAAGGTTTGGGGAAGGTTGTTGTGCTTCCCAAGAACTGTAGAGTGAATCAGGATGTTTATCTGGAGCTTCTGTGTGATCATTTATCAGACTCCTTCGAGCTAACAGGTGCACGAGTGTTTCAGCAGGACGATGCACCTGCTCACGAGGCCAAATCGGTCACCAATTGGCTTCGTGACTGCGAGGTATCATTCATGAAAGACTGGCCAGGAAATAGCCCAGACCTCAACCCGAAAGAACACCTCTGATACAGCTCCGGTCAGATTTTGGTGATACGGTCAGCACTGGCAACACCAAAGCGTCTGGGGTTCAGGGTTCGAGAATGTCGACTCGCATGTCTGACACACACACACACTGACAGAGAGAGAGAGAGAGAGAGAGAGAGAGAGAGTATAACCTAAGGCATGGTAACGGACACTGAAGAAGCGTCTCTCTATCTCATTACAGTCACGACAAATATTTCTTTGAAATACGGAATCTATATACAGTAATCCCGCATTTTTTGCGGATTTTTTGTCTACGGTTTTGCCCTCTCGCGGATTTTCTTAGCATTAATAAGTTCAACTAAAATATCCTTGAATATACAGAAAACAAAAAATTTGAAATTCCCGCAGCTTCCAATTGTAGCGCGGTAAACTCACGCCACCCTCTGTCCCTTTCCCGCGGCCCCTCTGCCAGTGTTACCATATCTAGCATAATTTTATTCTTTTAGCATAATTTTGATCAAATTTTCGAGTCTGGAATATTTTTTAGCATATTAGAAGTTTTAGAATCATTCTAGCATAATATAGAATGGAATGGAATATTTTTGGAATAATTTTATAAAAGCTACAAATCAGAGAGAGAGAGAGAGAGAGAAAGAGAGAGAGAGAGAGAGAGAGGGAGAGACGAATAAGGTAAGATGTTTGAATAGTTGGTTACTTTCAGTTTGGGCTTGGTTGGGTTGGATTAGGTTAGGTTAGGTTAGGATAAGTTTGAGCTTTATACTTTACCCATGAAACCTAGGTTTTTCTGATGGATTTTGGTATGATTTATTCGATTTTCAGCTTCATTTCAGTCAGAAATGACCATTTTCTGTGTTTCCCCCCCTCCCTATAACCCCCGATTCCCCAAAGATCCCCCATTGTTGCAGGGGGATGGGGGGGTCATATCTCAAAATCTGGTTATTTCTGACGGAAATGATGCTCAAAATCGAATGAATCACATCAAAATCCATCAGAAAAACATAAGTTTCGTGGGAAAAAGCAGTATGGGCAGAAAACCGATATTTATCCTCTTACTGTATGTAGGTTCATTTTAATATTTTCATAGTAAACAATACATAATTAATATGTTGCACGAATATGTACAGAATTTTATCATTTAGCTTCAAGTTAGCATAATTCATTTTTTACTTGGAACAAATTTGCTCAATCTAGCATAATTTTTTCATTGCCCTAGCATAATTTCGTTGTTTGGATATGGCAACACTGCTCTCTGCCCCGCATTCCTCAGTCCACGCCTGACTGCCCTACGTGTCTGGTGTGCTTGTAACCGCACTATGATATGAGCCTCTTGCCTCCCACTTGCTTTCCACACGGCCCCAGGACGTAAGCCAGCCTCACCAAAAGCTAATAATACAATTAGTAAGAACTCCAAAGTGACAAAACGATCAAGAAAAGTTATGACCTTAGCAGAGAAAATTGTGTTACTGGACAAGCTAAGAAACGACCGTGGGAGTGTTTGCTATCACCAGTAAATTCATCTTTTTATTTTGTACTGTTTTGTGAATAAATGTGTTGATAATTGTGTATTACAGTACGGTGTTTACGTTTTTCCTTCATAATGGAGTATGTGCTTTCAATCTTGTAAGAAGGTATTTCGGGATGAGTATGGAGGTTTCGGGACAATTCGCAGTCACAACAAACACAAAACAATTCGCCTTCATTAATGAAGATAGCTATGGGTGACGCTAGAATATAATTCAAAGGCAACTACAGCGAGGAAGAAACAAGTTAATTATTGACTAAAGGAGCAACTAATAAATAATATCCAGAACCTACGCTACTGAACATAGACTTTGCTGGATCCCCCTGAAATATAGTTATTAAAGTATTGATTAATTAATAATAAGTATATTGATAAAAGTATTGATTAGTATATTTATAGAATGGCGGGGAATCGTCCAGGGTGCGAATTGTTCTGAAGGGGAATCGTCCATGTTTTGATGGCGAATTGTCTGACGGCGAATTGTCTCGCAATCAGTATGGACATGGACTGTGTGATGGGCAGCATGGTGGACACAAGTGTAAGATTCAATTGTTAATAGAGTATTCGCGGAATTGACTTTTCGCGGGGGTTACAAGAACGTAACTACCGCGAAATATGCGGGATTACTGTACTTCAATATACAGGTAAGCCCTTAATTCACGCGAGGGTTACGTTCCCAGACCCTTCGCGTATGTGGTAAATTCGCGTATACATTCTGCCCTTGTGTGCACATAATAACGCATGTCTACTAAGTATATTACATCTGAATAATACTGTATATGCATGCACTACATACACCTTATAAACTAGCATAAAGTATGAAAAACAACAAAAATGTAAGAAATTTAACACTGAAACCTGACAAGCACAAGTGTAGGTGGAGACACTTCAGCAGTCTGGTGCACAAACCCTCACTGCCTCCCATATGCCACATTCTGCCTTCTTTATTGTCCAAACAGTTGACTCATTCACCCCAAACATACGGTTCGGAGCCAGTTCACAGGCATAGGTGGAGACACTTTAGCACAGTCTGGTGCACTAGCCCTCACTGACTCCCGTATACTACGTTCTGTCTTCTTTATTAGTTGACTCACCACAAACATACGGTTCAGAGACAATTCACCATGAAGTCAATTCACCATCAAAACATGGACGATTCCCTGTCATTCTATAATTATACTTATTATTGATTAATTAATACTTTAATAACTAATTTTCAGGGAGATTTTATAACTCATATAAGTAACAAACTAGTGTACTGTATTTGCTAAATAAACTGGTATGTAAATAAATGACAGGGAATCGTCCTGACAGAGAATTGTCGCCGACATTCCTCCCTTAAGTTTGTCCAACACTTTAAGTTTCTCTGTCAGCAACATCACTTTACTAGTCCGTTTTGGTGTGTTACCACATGCATCACTAGCACTATGCTTAGGTCCCATGTTGGCAGACAAGGCAAGCAATCACTGGAAGGCAGAAAAATAAGCCACAAATAATGATTCGCGAGTCATGCATGGTTCGGCCGTCAGATTCAAACTGACTGTGTGGTGCGTGGTAGACCAATCTCCCACACACACACACACACACACACACACACACATGTATGCACACGGACAGCAGGTAGGCATTTTTATATTTTATTTATTTCTCTTGTACATTAAAATTATTTATTTGAATACTATAATTTTGTTTTAATTATTGTACGAAAAATTCGTGGATAACCGAAATCGCGTGAAAAAAGTTCGTGTGAATTAAGGGATAACCTGTATGTAAAAGACTAGTGATTTTATTATTACTTTATTCCCATGTCACATGAATTAATGTGGTTAGGCAGCATAGTATTATATTTACCCAGAATACATCCTATGCATGTATAGTCATAGCTAGGAAACGCTGACAGGTAACATTTTACCACATGCCTTGCCCAGTGCAATAGACGTTTTAATTTCAACTGCACTTGTGTAGTTAAAGAGATGATGAAAGTACAGCACACCTGTGTCTCGTGAGTAAGCTATGAAATACACGTATGGTTGGGTCTCCTTACATTTTGTCTAAGCTATGGGTTAATCACATAAATGACGGATGCGACCAGAACGTGGATAACCGTCATATTTTAAATCATGATTAGTAAAGTGAAATCAATATATTGTTTTCTCTCTTAATAATATTATAATCGTAATAATAAACACTAAAGGGGATGAAAGATTCAATTGCTCTGACATTAACTATTACCATACGTAATATCCAGTTCATCCACCATTTTTCACAATCACTTTCTGTAGCCTTCGCGTCACTGATGCCACAAACGTTTGCATCAGTTCAAGAATTTCGACTCGCGTGTCTGACACTGATAGAGAGGGAAGGAGGGAGGAAATCATCCGAGATTTCTTTGTACCATATGGATACAGGAAGGAGCAAAACCTGGAGTTGAGAGGCATCATCATCGCTTTACGCGATAGTGGGCTGTCTATACGTGCTAATGCTCAGCGACTTGGCCTGGCATAAAGGACCATCGCCAAGTGGATTACGAGGTGGAACACCAATGGAAACATAAATGACCTGCGTAAGGTCTTTAAGTTCTATGTGCATACTTAGATTTGCTATAGTATGAGTATACATAAGATATTGCGTATGTGAACAATTATAAATATTTTACCTATGAGGTTACAGTTATTATACAGTAATCACTCCAATATCCGACGTAACAGAGCCATAGGTAGGTCCGGATGTTGGTTCTGTCCGGATATTGGGCCCCAGCTTATGGACTTGTACTTATGGACCCTAACTCAGAGAAACACCTATACAACTCCCTCTGGACATGCATAGCACCTATTTAAGACCCAAATCACACCAATAAGGCACATAAATGACTGAAATAAATGCAAAAGAAACATAAAATGAGGGTTTAGAAGCAGGTTCATACAATAATAAACATTCTGGTGACTGGCTCCTGGACTGGTACTTATGGACCCTAACCTAGCCTAACTCAGAAAAACACCTTCCTACTGCACATGCATAGCTCCTAACACCCTATTCACACCAATAAAGGACATTAAAGAGTGAAATGAGGTAAGTATAGTGTGGAAAAAAGTACAGTATGAAACATTCTTATGTCCGGATAGTGGGGATGTTCGGATATTGGGCGTCCGGATATTAGAGTGATTACTGTATTGAAATTTTCAATATATAGATAATCATATTCTTCGAAAATACATACTGTCTGCGATTACATCTACTACCATCAACAAGTGTCTTGTGACCTGCATTACTGGTTGGTGGTGGGGTAGTGTAGGGTATCAGAGGTTTAGTACTGTCAGTAATGGTGTTGGAGTAAAGGAGGGTCTGTGTTAAGCTGCTAAGCGTGCTATGATGGTTAAGTCTTGTTCACGGCAATGTATGACTTACAGTGACATTATAGTACAGTAGTAGTTCATATTTACATGTTATCAATGTTTACTTCGTGCATCTGAACCTGGCTGTAGCAAAGACGTGAGCAAAACGCATTGTAGCTCTGGCTTCCTCTGCTTTGCGCAGTGGCAGTATCGTAACCAATGAGGTCTTGCCTAAGTGACATATTTGATGCTGCTATAAAGCTCGAATTGGGAAAAGTTTCAATACCATCTCAGCACTTTTATGGCACCTCGGTTTGGGTTACCTTTCCTAGAAGGGTAGTCAAGTCGTACCCCACCTGCTCGTGGTGACCTTGCAGACACCCTGTTTTTTTTGTTTTTTTTCCATTTCTGTTTTTTGTGCTTTTTTTTCTTTCGGTTTTCTTTTTTTCCTCCTAAATTAGGGTGACACAAACAGGGGCGGAGCTACCTGGGTTTATCCCGGGTAGTATTGTATATACGTTTTGCTGTTGTTGTCATTTTGTTATGTTTTTTGTTCTCCCTTACCATAAGTAAACAACACCAGTGCCCTCGCTGCAGTAGGTCTGTAGCAAAAAGTGCACAAGCACTGAAGTGCGCCTACTGCAGCAAGCGGATTCATATAGCTTGTGAAAATTTGGATGCAGGCGACTATCCATTCATGAAGAAGAGCCACCAGCTGGGCTTTCGCTGGCTGTGTAGCCAGTGTGTTGCACCAGCGGGCGAGCTCTTGGCTGGTGGAGGAAGTAGTACCAAGAAGGAGTTTGAAGATAAAGTTATTGGGCCGATCTTTCAAGCAAGCAGAGACGTATCAAATAGACTGGAGGCACTAGAGACAAAGGTCTCATCACACATGGCGGTCACGCAAGATCAGGCCAAGTCATTTGCGGATGCTGTTCGCGGGTCTCTTGTGGGGGGAGGGAAGGATCTGCCTGGGGGCGTGATTGACATCAGTGCTCATGGCCAGAAAAAAACCATTCATAGTCAGCATGTACTGACTGTGAAACCAGAGAGTGGCACTGGTGCCCTGACAAATCAGATGGGACCAGAAGACATCAGAGGTGTACTTAACTCAGTACTGGTTGATAGCTGCCTTAAGACTAAGGCTGGTGGGCTGGTAATGAAGTTTCCATCAGCTGAGGCCAAGGGTGAAGCAACTGGGGTGCTGACTGATCATTTTGGCTCTGAGGGCACTTTTTGCATATCAGAGCCAAAGAAAATGTTGCCTAAAATGACCGTGAGAGGCATTTCCTCTTCCTTGGATGACTCTGAGATCATCCCAAATATTCTGAGAAAAAACAATAAAATTAAGATGCTCGTTGATCGAGGTTGTACCCTCAACCTTCTCTTCACAAGGACAAGGAATGACACCAAAACTGCTGTCTTGAAGATGTCGCCAGAGGTGAGATCCTCCATTGTAGAACAGGGCAATTACATCTATGTGGATCTTACAAGATGCCGCGCTTTCGACAGATTCTGGGTTACACAGTGTCATCACTGTCAAGGCTTTGGTCATACATTTGAGAGATGTTCTGGGAAAAGTGATGAACCTAAATGCGTCTTTTGTGCTGGGGCCCATAAACCTAAGGACTGTAGTAACAGAAATTCTTCCAAATGCATCAACTGCTCCTCTTTAAGACATTAAGATGCTAATTCAAAGTCACAGTTGGTTGCCCATTTTGCATCAAGTAGAGAATGTCCAATTATGATTTCTCACAGGAATAGATTGATTGAAAACACCAATTTTGACCATTCAAAAAACTGACTACGTCCCTCTTGAACCAGTTAAGGATGGGTCTTTTAAATATTCGCTCTATCCGTAATAAGATAGACCATATTAACCCCTAATGCGCGGACAATGGACAACCGACCCCCCCAGGGTGGCGGGGTTCGATCGCGGTCTGAGTACCTGTAGGAAAATATTAGCCAAATATCAGAGGTTAACCCTAGAACATTATACTTGGTACGGCAGATAGTACTTACATTCAGCTTTCACCAGAGACAGGTGTTGAGCCTTCGTGGACTACCCAAGGACTTGTGGAGACTTGCAAAGTTGGGTAACCAAATCTTCACTTTCACACCTCCAGCAACCCGGTTTCCCCTCTACCACAGCCTCATTCTGTCACAGTAAACTTTATACTACAACGTACAGGTAGTTTGGAATCCGCATTTGTACAATAAGCACTGAAAATAAGGCTAAAATCAACGAAGCATACAGCCGACATGCAGTGCGGCGGTGGTCTTCCCGTCACTCAACAAACATTTCCATTTTCACAGCTAAAAGCACGTATACTACATTATTTTCAATCATATTACTTCCCTAAAGATCACCGCAGCGCGCTTTTTATTCTGCCTTACGCCCATCACTTTATTCTCGTTCCTGTCGGCCGCACGCACTGACTCTGAAGAGCTAGAACTCGCCATAATGTCACTTTGAAAGACTGCGGTAAACTGACGCTAAACAGGGGCAAACCGTGCAAAAAAAAGCTAGTGTGACAACTGGGGAAACAAGCGTTTCCTATTAGCATAAACTGCTTGTGAGAGGAGAGTGCAGATTTACAGTTCTGAGCAGTCAGAGCGCTGCCATATATCACAGCCAGGTTGGCCAGGCCATGGTGGGGGGGAAGGGGGGAAAAACGCGATACTTGGCAACAACGGAGGTCAGTAGTACAAAGGTAAAGTATGCTAATTGTAGCTAAAGGGTGGTGGTACTGATAGACAAAACCAGCTGGAACATCCTCACCCGCGTTTATTCAAAATTAACTCGAATCGCAAACGCGACGATCCGCCATTATGTCCTTTTTGGCGAGTGTCGCAAACGCGACACCCCGCGTTTTAGGGGTTAATGAAACTCTAAATCAGCACGAGCTTGACATTTTGTGCTTGACTGAAACCTGGTTGTATGAGTCCGATATCGATATTATTCGTAATGCTTTGCCTAAGACACATTCTATTATTAGTATTCCCAGGCCTGCTGCTGACTATCCGGGAGGAGGCGTAGCACTCATCTACTCGGCAGCACTTGCAAATGTTTCTCTCACTGACTCAGACCTGACCCCATCTTCATTTGAATTTATGGAAGTATTAATAAATTTCCATCAGAATACCATTAGAATTGCAACTGTCTATCGACCTGGTCATTCGGGCAAAGATCGAGGTTTTATGGAGGAGTTTGGGCAGTTTCTTGAAGGGTTTTCTCTTAAACCTGGAGGACTTCTTGTTTGTGGTGATTTCAATTATTGGGTTGACAGTCCAGAGTCAAAACCATTTTCTTCAGAATTCCTTGAGTTGATCAACCAGAACAATTTTTTCAATCATGTGAGTAATCCAATTCATGTCTCAGGACATGTCCTTGACTTGATCTTGTCCCCTGTTGGTTGCAGGCGTGTATCAGATGCGGAGGTTGACTCATTTGACCCCCTCATCTCTGATCATGCTCTCTTAGTTTTGATGTCCTGGAATCCCCTTCATATAAAAAGGTCGTCAGGTTCAGAAATTACAACAATGTTGGCCGCCAGTTGATGTGTTTTGAAACTGATCAACGGTTAAACTCCATCGATTCTTCAAGTCTTTCTTCTGGTGAATTGGTTGATATTTACAACAATGAGCTCAGGTCAATTTTTGACCATTATTGTCCTGAGGTAGTAAAAACAATCACTGTACATGATAATTCTCCGTGGTATGGTCCATCTATTAATTCTTTGTGTAGACAACGTAGAAGGGCAGAACGTGAGTGGCGCTTGCAGCGGACTGAAGTACTTCGTTTGCGTTATGCTTTTGCGAGAAGAGCAGTCGTTCACACTGTAAAAGCCCAAAAGGCTAGGTATTATCAAAATAAAGTTGATTCATGTGGTGGTGATCAGAAAAAACTGCCTGCAGTTGTGAACAATTTGATTGGTCAGAGGAATGTAATTGTTAAACCAACTTCTGTATCTGATGCCCAATTGGCTTCTGATTTTGCTTCATTTTTTACAAGCTTCATTTTTTACAAGTAAGATATCTTGCATAAGAAGTGACTTAGACAGCAGTTCTCCTAGTGAAGCGTACTCAGTTGACTTCCAGCCACGGTGCACCGGGGATCATTTGCTTTCAACATTTCATCTGCTGGATGGAAACAAAGTCAAATATTACATCAGAAAACTCAATAAAACATTTTGCTCATTCGATCCGTGTAACATGTCACAACTGCCTGATGTGTATGAGCATGCTGCAGACTTTATCTGCAACATAATAAATAGATGCTTCTTAGAAAGTAATTTTGTGCAGTCTGAGAAACGTGCTTTACTTAGGCCCCAATTAAGAAACGTGGCCTTGATGTCGAGAGCATGACAAATTATCGTCCCGTCTCTAACCTGTCTTTTTTATCCAAGATTATTGAGCGGGTCACACTCGATCAACTCTTACCACTACTAGAACACAACAGAGTTGTTCCTGTTGTTCAATCAGCATACAGAAAATACCATTCAACTGAAACTGCACTAACAAGGATTCAGAGTGACTTGGTGGCAAATACTCCTAGCTCTGTTGGATCTGTCTGCAGCTTTTGATACAGTAGATCATAAACTATTGTTGGATGATCTGTATTTTTATGGTGTTCGTGACAGTGCCCTTTTGCTCCTTAAGTCGTATCTGTCGGACAGATCTCAGAGAGTGGTTGTTGATTACGCTAGCTCTGATTCTGCTCCTCTTCTATTTGGAGTCCCTCAAGGATCAGTTTTGGGTCCATTTCTATTTACTATCTACACAAATAGTTTATCGTCTCTACTTGATGCTCATGATGTGTCCTATCATTTTTATGCTGATGACACCCAGCTCTATGTTAAGATGTCAGATATCAACGATACTAAGACAAAGTTTGAATCTCTAATGTCTGATATTAAGATTTGGATGGCTAAGAGGAAACTTAAGCTGAATGATGGTAAAACTGAGATCATCATCATCAGAGGAAACAGAAGGGGTGATGACACTGACAATGCCCTGGCTTTGAACACTGGCGTGTCACAGCTGCACCCAGTCAGTTCTGTTCAAAATCTGAGTGTTTATTTTAATTCTAAGTTAAATTACAAAGAACATATTAATCAGGTTGTAAGAGGGTGTAACTTGAATATCAGAAATCTGTACTCTGTGAGAAAATTCCTGAATAGACGGTGCCTCTTAACATTGGTCCATGCTGTGGTCTTATCTCGTGTTGATTATTGTAATTCACTGTGGGTTGGTCTTCCAAATAATATACTGTACTAACAAAAGTTCAGTCTGTGTTGAACAGGGCGGCATGGCTTATCTTTGGTCTCCCCCCGAGAACCTCAACTACCCCGTTTCTGATTGAGTTGCATTGGTTACCAGTAAAGGATAGAATTGAATTTAAACTGTGTCTTATTACATTCAAGGTTCTTAAGTTTGGTGAATCGAAGTATCTTGCAGAGTTGTTAAAACTCCCATCGGCATGCCCGGGTGTGATGTTACGCAGTGAAGATGATTCCTTGCGTCTTGATGAGCCAGGAGCCATTCACCAGTCATCTTTCTCTGATTGTTCTTTTGCATATAGAGCCCCTAGATTATAAAACAGATTGCCATTGTCCATAAGACAACTCTCTACTGTTGAATCCTTTAAGAGACAGCTGAAAGCCTTTAATTTTTTCAAAATGCTATGACCTGGAGAGAGGTACTATGACGGATGATCATAGGGTTTAATTATTCCCACTTTCATGTATATTTGATGTAGCTTGTATTATATACAAGAAATGTCACAATTCTTGTAATTGTAAAAATAATGTATGTGTGTCGAGCACTACTGAATTCCCAAAAGGAAGAACTGGCGCTTTTGAGAAACAAAAGGCCAGATTCTTCTTCTTCTTCTTATTATTATTATTAACCTTATCATCGCTCCCACCCTCCCGTTCTCAAATGACCATGTTATACAAAATGCAAAGGAGGTGATTAGTTTTTACATATACCCTTTAACTACAAATCCATATCATTGTTTCACACATTAAGCATAGCTTGTGATTAAACTATCAATTACATTTAGGATCCATTAACATTACAGAAAGATTCGTATTATGCGACATATCTATGTGTTACGTGATTTCTCTTCCACCAGTGTTTGCAAAATAGGGGATGAGCATTGATAAAAACAGATAATATCATATAAGGAAATTGTCCCAACTGGTTGACAATGTATTGTCAAACTTTCGTGGATTCTATGAAGGTGACAGTGTTAGCACGTGAAGTAGTAATGTACTTCGTAGTCCATTCGTCGAGACTGATACAACTAAGCAACCTGCATATGGCAACATCTCCCGGTTGAGTAAGGTGAGAGAGTGATATTCGCCCCGTGAAACGATACTGCATATGCAGATCGTTCAGGTTTCACGGAGTTGGACGGATGCACTAAAACCTTACACAGTCCTTAGGAAAGACCCACACAAACTATAATAGTAACATTTGAGAACACCTCAATAAATGCATCACAACTTCGCTGGGTTTACAGCAAACTCCTTTTCTTAGAGAGAACAGGAGCCCTAAGGAGGAGACACCAGTAGAGGATGGGAACATTATTGTGGCAGCGGAAGCTAACCCCCATACCAACGCAGCAGCAATAAGGCATGACTTGCAGTTAGATGTGTCAGCCAGAACTGTAAGGAGAAGGTTACATCGCGCTGCAATACACATCGCACCCCAGCTCAGAAGGTACACCTGATGGACCAGCACCGTGCAGGAAGACTGACTTTTGCACAGCTCCATGTTGAGCAGGATGATGACTTATGGAGCAGAGCCATCTTTACAGATAAGCAGCATTTCTCCTCTAGTTCCCATGGCAGAGTCCATTGTCGAAGGAGGGATAATACAAGGTAAGGTATGAACTGTCGACAGTCTCGCAATACGTATGGCTTAATTGTAAATTAATAATCAAAGATTTAAATACTGTAAAACGTATTACGGTGTTGAAAGTGTGGATGTGATTCAAATGTGACCGGAGTTTGCATGGTTGTTTTAGTTTTTTGGTTTATTGTGACCCCGCCTTGGCGGGATGAGGCGATTAAGGGATCACATGCGCATCACATTTACACTCTAAACACCTTTTACTGTGATCCAACTTTGTGTCCGTTCCAAAGCACATGGAGAAATAAAACAAAATTGGCAGTATCATACGCACAGGGTCTGAGTCACCAGCGTCGCGACACCCCCATTACAACATTGCGCCGTCTTTTTCTCTCCCTTGCACGACTTTAAATATATACACTGCTCTCGGGTGTCTGCCCTTTCCTCTCCTCCTTCCTTCCATCCTCTTCTGTCTTTCTTTCCTTCGTTCTTTCCTCGTCCTTCTGCCTACAGGTGACTTCACACTCCCTTTTCTTTCTTTCCTTCATTCTTTCTTCTTTCTTCTGCCTGTAGGTGACTCTATGCTGAGTGACAAGCGAAATGTTTCCTGTACACCAGGAAACCATTTACTACGTTGGATGGTAACCATGTAACCAGATTTTGGCGCCTGGTGGTTTAGTGGTAATTACGGCACTCCAATCGGATTGAGCCGGTGTAGGCTTTTATCCAAGGGTTGGTAGGGGTTTATTGCTCACGTAATGCCACTCAGGGATGAGTGAGGCTGGTCACTCTCATCTTAAATGTCAGGACCAACTTGCCTAGCCCCGGGCTCCTAATTTCCTTATGGGGCAACATAGGATCGGATGATAGATGGATATTATATATATATATATATATATATATATATATATATACAGTACCCTTGCATCCAACACGGTAATATTGTCATGCATGGGTCACGTGTTGGACCAAAAACGTGTTGGACCAAAAACGTGTTGGACTAACAACAGAGCTTATGGGGAAAAATGAATTATGTCAGCAACCCTAGGAAAAGTCACCCTAAATACCTACCATATACCTATACATATACTGGTACTATTGTAATTATAATAAATGGTACTGTGCTATGAATGATAACTAACCTTTTAGGATAGTGTTGGTGGGCTTGCTGGGAATGGAAGATGGTATCCAAGGCTGTAGGTAGTCCTACTGTGTCCCCGGAGGATGGCTGCTGGCGTCACTAGCGGGTAATGGCTGTTGCTCCTCCTCAACCTCCCTCATAAATCCTTCGAAATCATACTCAGAATCACTATCTTCGTCCACAGCCATGGAAGGTCCTGCTTCTACCTGTCCTAGCACTCTGTAATCGTCGGCAAAAGGCATGCTTCTCACACTGTTGCCAGAGCCCCGTCTCATGACTGTGGAAAGTGATCGCTGTCGCTGACTCGGTAGAGAATAAGGAGAGGCAATTTTGTTTATAAACTGGTACACAAGCCAATGAGAAGGGTTTCAAAATGACTGATATTTATTCTAAAATATTAATATGTATTCAGTGTCAGGCTATATGTTCAATGCTGGAGTACGATACATTCTCTGTCGAGTCGCCTGGGTTTTGGTCACACTGTTTTGCTTGTCGTATCCTCAGCAGGAATCCATCCAGATGAATTCCAAATGTCCGTGGTATTGTCGGCAATTTTACCACATTACCGTTCCAATTTACCAACGTATCCTTGGCAAACCTGGTATGAAGTGCCGTGTGATAGCCTTCGGCTGCCAGGATCTTGTCTTGGTTTTTAATTATGGTCCTCATGTTGGCTTCATTCATGTCGTAGGCCTTGGCAATGTCAACTTTCCTCTCCCCTTTCTTCTTCCTCTCAATGCTTTCTAGCTTGGTGGCCTGAGGGAGGTGCCGACGCTTTTTGAGGTTCTCAGAAGGCTTCCTAGGCATCATGAGCAGGGTAAAATGCAGTAACAAGGGCAGAAAATGCAGCAAGAAAAAAGCACCTTCCAATGCGAATTATGCGACTGAGTGGCGCTGTGGCGGGAGAAATTTAAACAAAACATCACGTGAGAGCAGAAGCGTTTTTAATTGGGCGGCATCACGATCACGTCACGATAGCGGGAGGGGAAGGCTACTTGATCAGAAGTTTTCATTGGCTATCATCATGGGAATGTCCAGTATGACCGTGTTGGACCGGGGGTGATCATGCTACAGGTGAACTCTGCGGATTTTGCCCACTTCTCGGAGCTCTGTGCATGTTATGCTAACACACTCGTGTTGAAGTAATTAAATCGTATTAAATAATACTAATTACAGTAATCACTCTAATATCCGGACGCCCAATATCCGAACATCCCCACTACCCGGACATAATCGTCCTAGGATCCAATATTCCCAAAATGGTCACACCCCCCCCCCCAAAAAAAAAAAAAAAAAACGATTTTTTTTCCCCGCCCGTAATTTGAACTTGCTGTAAGTAGGCAGAATGTTTCATACTGCACTTTTTTCCATACTATACAGTAATCACTCCAATATCCGACGTAATAGAGCCATAGGTAGGTCCGGATATTGGTTCTGTCCGGATATTGGGCCCCAGCTTATGGACTTGTACTTATGGACCCTAACTCAGAGAAACACCTATACAGCTCCCTCTGGACATGCATAGCACCTATTGAATACCCAAATCACACCAATAAGGCACATAAATGACTGAAATAAATGCAAAAGAAACATAAAATGAGGGTTTACAAGTAGGTTCATACAATAATAAACATTCTGGTGACTGGCTCCTGGACTGGTACTTATGGACCCTAACCTAGCCTAACTCAGAAAAACACCTTCCTACTGCACATGCATAGCTCCTAACACCCTGTTCACACCAATAAAGGACATTAAAGAGTGAAATGAGGTAAGTATAGTATGGAAAAAAGTACAGTATGAAACATTCTTATGTCCGGATAGTGGGGATGTTCGGATATTGGGCGTCCGGATATTAGAGTGATTACTGTACTTACCTCATTTCTCTCTTTAATGTCCTTTATTGGTGTGAATAGGGTGTTAGGAGCTATGCATGTGCAGTAGGAATGTGTTTTTCTGAGTTAGGCTAGGGTAGGGTCCATAAGTACCAGAATGTTTATTAATGTATGAACATACTTCTAAACCCTCATTTTATGTTTCTTTTGCATTTATTTCAGTCATTTATGTGCCTTATTGGCGTGATTTGGGTCTTAAATAGGTGCTATGCATGTCCAGAGGGAGTTGTATACGTGTTTCTCTGAGTTAGGGTCCATAAGTACAAGTCCATAAGCTGGGGCCCAATATCCGGACAGAATCAATATCCGGACCTACCTATGGCTCTATTACGTCGGATATTGGAGTGATTACTGTATTTGCTCTCCGTGCTGGACGTGAATCGTGCTGGACTAATGCGTGTTGAATGCAAGGGTACTGTATATATCTATATATATATATATGCAGCCTCTGTGGTACGGTGGTAAAGTGTGCGTTTTCGTACACTGAAGAACGAGGGTTCGCCCCCTGCCAGGGTAATAAACTTTGGGAGCGTTCTTCTGGCCACGTACTGCTTGGCGGACATAAGGGGTGCCGTGGTTGAACCAGTGTCGCATACTATAAAGTATGCTTGCAACCAGTCGGCTTGCGTGGGCCGATTACATTTGGTTCACAGACTACACTCACATCCAAAGCCACTCCATCACTAAAGTTACACTTACAAGCACTTCTCACCCTACATACAATCTCTACCAGACAGCCTAAGCCACTTGGTTGAGATACATTGGCTGTATCGTCCCCACTTCGGTCAGGATAGCCGGTCCTGCAATGGACACTCTAACGGCTGATAAGATGAGATCAGAGATGATATATATATCCATCCATCCATTATCCAATCCTACATTGCCCCATGAGGAGCGTAGGAGTCCTGGGCTAGGCAGTTGGTCCTGACACTTAAGATGAGAGTGACCAGCCTCACTCATCCCTGAGTGGCATTACATGAGCAATCAACCCCAACCATCCCTTGGATGTAAACCTTCACCGGCTCAATCGGACTGGAGCGCAATAATTACCCACTAAACCACCAGGCGCCAAAATTTGGTTTTATGGTTACCACCCAGCGTAGTAAATGTTTTCCTGGTTTACAGGAAACCATTTGGCTTGTCACTCAGCATAGAGTCACCCACAGGCAGAAGGAAGAGGAAAGAATGAAGGAAAGAAAGACAGATGAGGGAGTGTAAATTTAACCGTAAGCAGAAGGACAGGGAAAGAATGAAGGAAAGAAAGACAGAAGAGGATGGAAGGAAAGAAGGATGGAGGAGAGGAAAGGGCAGACACCTGACAGCAGCACTACATCGCGTGAGTGGATGGTGAGTGTCCCCACCTACCACAAATCCACAAATATATATATATATATATATATATATATATATATATATATATATATATATATATATATATATATATATATATATACAGTATATAAGTATATATATATATATATATATATATATATATATATATATATATATATATATATATATATATACATTATATATATATATATATATACATATATATATATATATATATATATATATATATATATATACAGATATATATATATATACAGTAATCCCTCTAATATCCGGACGCCCAATAACCGAACATCCCCACTAACCGAACCTTATCGTCCTGGGATCAAACATTCCCAAAATGGTCCGAAAATCCAAAAAATTGGAAAAAATATCGATGTTTTGCCGTCCGTTATTGGAACTTGCCGCGCGCGCGCGTGAGAGCATTGTTTTGGTTCGTCATTCCTCCGACGTCCGATAGAGCGCCGCTGCATCCTCCCCACTTCCCGCCTGTCTCTCACCGCGACAAGACCTACGCTCTTCGCCATGGCTTGGGAAAAGTTAATGTGCAACACTTAAATTTAATGGAACATTATTTGGACTAAAGTGAACACTGTGAAAAGAACGGACTTCTGTGTGTTAGTGACTAAGTTCAGTGCAAGACTTCAGGAAGAGTGTAGTGCAAGTGCTTCAGGAAATCGTTCTTACTGTCAGAGTCCGAGAGGAGGCGGTTATTCATCGAGGTGGCCAGGGACTTGCTGTAAGTAGCCAAAATGTTTCATGTTGTACTATTTTCCATACTATATTTACCAGAATGTTTCATATTGTATTTTTTCCCATACTATACTTACCAGAAAGTGTCATACTGTACTTCTTTCCATACTAAACTTACCTCATGCATGTGCAGTAGGAATGTGTTTTTCAGAGTTCGGTTAGGTTCGGTTAGGTTAGGTTCGGTTAGAGTCCATAAGTACCAGAATGTTTATTAATGTATTAACATACTTCTAAACCCACATTTTATGTGTCTATTGCATTTATTTCAGTCATTTATGTGCCTTATTGGTGTGATTTGGGTGTTAAATAGGTGCTATGCATGTCCGGAGGGAGTTGTATAGGTGTTTCTCTGTGTTAGGGTCCGTAAGTACAAGTCCATAAGCTGGGACCCAATATCCGGACAAAACCAATATCCGAACCTACCGATGGCTCTATTGATCCGGATATTGGAGTGATTACTGTATATATATATATATATATATTTACATATATATTTATATATATTTATATATATATATACAGTATATGTATGTATATATATATATATATATATATATATATATACAGTATATGTATGTATGTATATATATATGTATAAATATACATATATATATATATATATATATATATATATATATATATATCCGACGAATATTCTTTCAGAGTAGAATAGTGTGGCATTTGACCACAACAGAAACCTTTAGTTACTTTCGCTATATGCATATTGTGTTACCCCAGTAATGAAAACTATGTGCATCATTGCTCTTTGGTAATAATTTAGTTTACTCTTTTGCACTGATACATATAAAGGAAAAATATTAATACTGTATATTTATTTAAATGCACACCCATAATGCCACTTAGAAAGTACTGTATATTACTAATGACTGATACGAGAGGACAATAATATCACGCTTATTTTCTCCTACAGCTACGGCGACCCAACATTCCGGAGGAGGCCAGCTCTGGTCACGTCACGTGCAATGTCTGGGACTGGGTGTGTCAACACGGCATGTGTGACGTGCTTCAAATAGAAGGTCGATTCACAGCTGACATAAATTCTAGAGGAGTGTTTCCTGCCTTCCTTCTGGGAAAGAGATTACCCATTTCCTCCTGGCCTGTTCTCTTCATTCAAGATAAATACCCGATTCATATTACTCACGCTGTACAGCGGTGGTTTCAGAGGCAGAACAACCTTGAGCTCCTTGATTGGCCCAGCAAAGGAACTGACATGAATGTCAATGAGCACGTGTGGGCCCAGATTATCAACAGCAGGGAAATGGAAATTGAGACAAATACCAACACCCTGATGGCCCACGTTCAATGGCAGAGTATCACAGGCACAGGTGAGAAGTGATGCAAACGCACGTGGCATCAGTGACGCGAAGGCTAAAAAAAATGACTGAGAAAATGGTGGGTGGACTGGATATTTAATATGGTAATAGTAAATATCAGAGCAATTGAGTCTTTCATCCCCTTTAGTGTTTATTATTACAATTACATTATTATTAAGAGAGAAAACAATATATTGATTTCATTTTACTAATCATAATTTAAAATAAGACGCTTATCCCATGTTCTGGTCGCATCCGTCATTTATGTGATTAACCCATAGCTTAGACAAAATGTAAGGAGACCCGACCATCTGTGTGTTTCATAGCTTACTCACGAGACACAGGTGTGCTACACTTTCATCTTCTATTTAACTACACAAGTGCAGTTGAAATTAAAACATCTATTGCACTGGGCAAGGCATGTAGTAAGATGTTACCTGTCAGTGTTTCCTAGCTATGACTATACATGCATAGGATGTATTCTGGGTAAATATAATACTACGCTGCCTAACCACATTAATTAATGTGACATGAGAATAAAGTAATAATAAAATCACTAGTCTTTTACATATATGGAAGTATATTGATTCCGTATTTCAAAGAAATATTTGTCGTGACTGTAATGAGATAGGGAGATGCTCTTTCAATGTCCGTTACCATGTCTTAGGTGTATACTCTCTCTCTCTCTCTCTCTCTCTCTCTCTCTCTGTTAGTGTGTGTGTGTGTGTGTGTGTGTGTGTGTGTCAGACACGCGAGTCGAAATTCTCGAACTCTGAACCCCAGACGCTTTGGAGTTGGCAGTGCTGACTGTATCACCAAAATATGACCGGGACTGTACCTCGTAAAGAAGAATCTCCAAGGAAAGGATGTGAGCTCTCTGCATAAGCTGGAAGCCGCCATTCGTGACTCCTGGGACAAAATACCCCTCCAGCACCTCAGGAACCTCGCCCTTTCACTTCCAAGACGTCTCAGGTCCGTGAAGAAGTGTAAAGGATACCCTATGAAGCACTAAAGGTAAATAAAATGCATTATTTATATGTTTTTCAATGCTGAAAGGTTTGTTTCGTAGGAGGGAGGCTGGGCACTTGATACTTCTGACGAGCACTGTATGTATATATATATATATATATATATATATATATATATATATATATATCCATCCATCCATTGCCAGACGCCATGTATCCCAAACGGGGTGGTCAAGCGCTCAGAGTTAATTGTTTTACAGGGAGGGGCACCAATCCTCCACCAACCCCACTTGACACGTACGCAATGGAAGACTGGACCCTCTATTTCGCACCATATACTTGGTAGGGTCCAACAAATATTGTAGGAAAATTCCTGTAGTCAGTGGATTTTTTTTTCTGGTGGCTTCTAGCAACTTTACAGGCTTAAAACCACATGCTGTGAGTTTATGAGCTCAGTGCCTGCCTGACTTTGGATGGAAAAGCACGTCAGATTTTCTTGTCCTGCCTAGCCCTCGTTAATTTCAAAGCTCTCGTTTTCACACCCTCCTCTGCCTTAGTGAATAATTGGAGATGGGTCCCAAGCCACTAACTGATGTAGAAAAAGTCCGAATTTTAACTATGAGAGAGGAAAATGTAAAAATTAAGGAGAGGCTTCAGTGCAGCAGTACGGCTGGGGATCTTGAAGTCTTTCTGAAGTTGATGCTGTATGGTTCTTTCAGACACATCTTTCAGCAATTCTGGGTACATACTGTATCTTTCAGTTGTCTAGCAGTCAAACGTGGGTCTTTTATCACAGCTTGCTTCAGTAACCCGTCTGTAGTTGGTGATGTCTTCCTTTTAGGTCCTAGTCTGTCTTTATGTTGGGGAATTGTGTTTTTTGGCAGATGGCCGGCAGCAGCGAGGAGTGCCATAATGGTAGATTTTCCTCGCCCAGTTCGAATACAAATATCCTTAATTTTTACATTTTCCTCTCTCATAGTTAAAACTCGGGCTTTTTCTACATCAGTCAGTGGCTTGGGACCCATCTCCAATGATTTACTAAGGCAAAGGAGGGCGTGAAAACGAGAGCTTTGAAATTAACAAGGGCCAGGCAGGACAAGAAAATATGACGTGCTTTCCCATCCAAAGTCGGGCAGGCACTGAGCTCATAAACTCACAGCATGTGGTGTTAAGCCTGTAATGAAGCTAGAAGCCACCAGAAAAAAAATCCGCCGACTACAGGAATTTTCCTACAATATTTCTTGGACCCTACCAAATATATGGTGCGAATTAGAGAGTCCAGACTTCCATTGCGCCAACTGTATATGTATATATATATATATATACTGTATATATCAGAATACAGAGTGCAAAGGATATATATATATATATATATATATATATATATATATATATATATATATATATATATATATATATATATATATTATATATATATATATAAAAAAATATATATATATATATATATATATATATATATATATATATATATTTATATATATATATATATATATATATATATATATATATATATATATATATCAGAATACAGAGTGCAAAAGACTAAGTGCAGCGCAACAATGGATTACTGTATGTGCTTCAACTGCCACTGTCAGAGCCTCAGAGGAGGTCGGTTAATCTTCAAGATGGCCACGGACGTGTCGTAAGAGGCCTGTACAGGTACACTGCTAAATATTTTCCATGCTCACTTCTAATTTCTCAGTCTCTAGTTCCTTTTCATTTATTTCAAGGTTTCTGTCCCTTATTTGTGTGCACCAGGTCTTAAAAAGGTGCTGTGCATGTCCAGTAGGAAGTTATTTAGGTGGCTTTCAAAGTCAGGTTGGGTTGGGGTCCATAAGTACCTGTCCAGGGGCATTTTTCCCAAGTCCCGGACATGCCTTTGGCTCTATTACATCGGATCTTGAAGGGATTACTCTACAGTGCTCGTCAGAAGTATCGAGCGCCTATGGCCGGGCGCGCAATACTTATGGCCAAAAAAGAATCACCCGTTTTAGGTAGTAAAAATTGAGCCACAAGTTTGCGGCGCTAGCATAACGTCACGGTACCCTGAGGCGTTCCTACGCGCTGGTTGGTTCCCGCCTCAGTTGCCTACGGGCTGCCTGAGAGAGAGGAACTCCGCTGCGTCTCCCTCTCTTTTTGCGCCATTTTTTAACGAGTGTCCAGCAGTGTTTTGGCTTTCGCCACTTTGTTATGGCACCTACCCGTGAACTTTTGAGTGAAATCATATCCCAGATCATTGCTCTAAAGGAGGCAGGCCACCTAACGAAGGAAATTAGTGAATTGGTTGGCGTGGCTCGATCGATAGTGCGTAGGTGGTGCACGCGTTTTCAAGTGGAAAACAGTGGTGACGTTCCCACAAAGAAACCGCGGTCTAGTAGGCCTAGGAAAACTTCTCCGAGGTCTGTTAATGTTTTAAAACGTGCAGTGGAGTCTAATCCTCGTGTGAGGGCAAGGAAAATAAAGGAGAGCAACCCGGAAGTGTTTGGTGAGGTTTCTCTGTGCACAGTGTCTCGAAGGGTCCATGAACTTGGTTACACAAGTCACAGGCCTGTGAGAAAGCCTCTTCTCTCTAGCAACCGGTGACTTCGTAGGCTTGCCTTTGCTAACAAATATCTAATTGGGGTGAGGAGCAATGGTTGTCAGTGTTGTGGTCTGATGAGGCAACGTTTAGTGTAACCTGTAACAGAGGAGCACGTGTGTACTGGTACAAAGGTAGTGACCCACTTGACCCACGGTATGTTGAAAGCACAGTTAAACATCCTGATTCACTCATGGTATGGGGTTGTTTTTATGGTAAGGGTTTGGGGAAGCTTGTGCTTCCCATGAACTGCAGAGTGAATCGGATGTTTATCTGGAGCTTCTGTGTGATCATTTAGCCGAGTCTTTCGAGCTGACAGGTGCACAAGTGTTTCAGCAGGACAGTGCACCTGCTCATAAGGCCAAATCGGTCACCAATTGGCTTCGTGATTGTGAGGTATCATTCATGAAAGACTGGCCAGGAAATAGCCCAGACCTCAACCCGACTGAAAACCGCTGGTACCTCGTAAAGAAGAATCTCCAAGGGAAGGACGTGAGCTCTCTGCCTAAGCTGGAAGCAGCCATTCGTGACTCCTGGGACAAAATACCCCTCCAGCACCTCACTTCCTCACTTCCAAGATGTCTCAGGTCTGTGAAGAAGAGTAAAGGAAGCACTAAAGGTAAATAAAATGCATTATTTATATGTTTTTTCAATGTTGAAAGGTTTGTTTCATAGGAGGGACGCAGGGCGCTTGATACTTCTGACGAGCACTGTATATGTATATATATATAGAAGGCTCTATGGTACAGTGGTAGAGCGTCCGTTTTCATACATGGGAAAACGAAGGTTCACACCCCACCAAGGTAATAAACTTTGGGAATGTTTTCCCAGTCACGTACTGCTTTGGCAGAAATAAGGGGTGCTGGGGTTGAACCAGTGTTGCGTACTATAAAGTATGCTTGCACCCAGTCAGCTTGTGCGGGCTGATTACACTTGGTTCACAGACTAAACGCTTACAAAGCCCCTCCAACATTACAGTCACACTTACAAGCACTTCTCACCCTACATACAATCTCTACCAGACAACCTAAGCCATACAGTGCTCGTCAGAAGTATGGAGCGCCCTGCGTCCCTCCTGAGAAACAAACCTTTCAACATTGAAAAAACATATAAATAATGCATTTTATTTACCTTTAGTGCTTCGTAGGGTAGCCTTTACGTTTCTTCACGGACCTGAGACGTCTTGGAAGTGAAAGGACGAGGCTCCTGAGGTGCTGGAGCAGTATTTTGTCCCAGGAGTCACGAATGGCGGCTTCCAGCTTAGGCAGAGAGCTCACGTCCTTCCCTTGGAGACTCTTCTTTACGAGGTGCCAGAGGTTTTCAATCGGGTTGAGGTCTGGGCTATTTCCTGGCCAGTCTGTCATGAATGATACCTCGCAGTCACGAAGCCAATTGGTGACCGATTTGGCCTTGTAAGCAGGTGCACCGTCTTGCTGAAACACTCATGCACCTGTTAGCTCGAAGGAGTCTGGTAAATGATCACACAGAAGCTCCAGGTAAACATCCTGATTCACTCTGAGGTTCTTGGGAAGTACAACAAGCTTCCCCAAACCCTTCCCTGAGAAACAACCCCATACCATGAGTGAATCAGGATGTTTAACTGTGCTTTCTACATACCGTGGGTCAAGTGGGTCACTACCTTTGCGTGCTCCTCTGTTACAGGTAACACTAAACGTTGCCTCATCAGACCACAACACTGACAACCATTGCTCCTCACCCCAGTTTAGATATTTATTAGCAAAGGCAAGCCTACGAATTCTCCGGCTGCTAGAGAGAAGAGGCTTTTTCACAGGCCTGTGACTTGTGTAACCAAGCTCATGCACCCTACGAGACACTGTTCTCACTGACACATCACCAAACACTTCTGGGTTGCTCTCCTTAATTTTCCTTGCACTCACACGAGGATTAAACTCCACTGCACGTTTTAAAACATTAACAGACCTTGGGGAAGTTTTCCTAGGCCTACCAGACCTCGGTTTCTTTGTGGGAACTTCACCGCTGTTTTCCTCCCGAAACCGCGCACACCAACGACGCACTGTCGATCGTGCCACACCAACCAATTCACTAATTTCCTTTGTCTGGTGGCCTGCCTCCTTTAGAGCAATGATCTGGGATATGATTTCACTCGATAGTTCACGGGTAGGTGCCATAACAAAGTTTTAAAGGCCAAAACACTGCGGGACACTCGGTAAAAAATGGCGCAATTTGAGAGGGATACTCGGCAGAATTCCTCTCTCTCAGGCAGCCCGTGGGCAACTGAGGCGGGAACCAACCAGCGTGTCGGAAGGCCTCAGGCTACCGTGACGTCATGCTCGGAGCTCAAACTTGTGGCTCAATTCTTACCCCCAAAAATGGGTGATTCTTTTTGGGCCATAAGTATTGCGCGCCCGGCGGACAACGCTGAATACTTCTGACGAGTACTGTATGTAGAGATACGTAGGCTGTATTGTCCCCACTTTGGTAGCGATAGGCCGGTCCTGTTTTGGACACTCAACAGATGATGATGATAATGATGATTATATATGTACTGTGTATGTATATAAATACAGTATATATATACCTATCTATCTATCTCTCTATATATATATATATACAGGTCTCCCTCATTTTATGTTGTATCGTTCTATGATATTTCACATTTACGATCCTTATTTTTTAGTACCAAGTGTTCATTTTGCGACTGAGCACCCTCACGTTTACGATTGGGCATGTGGATATCCCGCGCTCGCAGGCAAAGTCAGCTGAGAGTTGCGTGGCATACCCGCACCATGCACACAGTTTCCCGTGACAGTGTTGCCAATATAGCGGTTTTCCCGCTAAATCTGGAGGCTTCGTTTGTAATTTAGCTGGTAAAATATTGATTTAGTGGCTAGCGGGATTGCATACTCGTCTGACAGTTTGCAATCTCGCAAATTCAACGAATAAAATGAATGAACTTGTCATCAGTCTGCCTCCCACTCGTAAGCATGTACGTATGTTACACTACTGCCTATGTTCAGTTCACGTTCATTGGTTCATGTTCACGTCTGTTTCCTGTCAGTTCGGTCATACTGAGCGTCGGTGAGTCGGTTTCTGCCCCCGGTGAATCAGTTTACAGCTTTGATTGTGACGGATGTACTGTTGCTTTCAGTATTCCTAGAACACATCTTCATTTATCGAGGTCTGGAAATCACATGTATTCTCTTTTCAAATGCATTGATGACTAACTTCAGCATGAGCTAGTAAATACTTTCGGCTTCCCATGTTTAATTTTTCCATACAAATGGAATGCCCTGTTGTATAGCCAGATCTCGATACTGACTAATGTGTCCAAGGAACAATGAAGGCAATTGTATTTTTTATTACTGTATTCTTTTTCTTGAAGTAATCAAGTTAATTGTATCGAATTATGAAACATTTAACTCTTGATTAGTTTCTCAGACTGTGTGAATTAATGTTTTCTTAGTAAGTTTTATATAATAGACAATATTTTAAAATCTAGCGGGTTTTTGCCCAAATCTAGCATTTTTTAGAGTCTAGCCTAGCGGGTTTTGAAATTCGGAGTTGGCAACACTGTCCCGCGCTTTTGCCAGTCTCACCCGCCTGCTTGTTCAGCATACAACCTCTGTGCGTCTGTGTGCATCAGTGCCCAGGATAGTACTACTTCTCCTGTTCTTCATATTTTGCACCCCTAGTGCCACCACCGTGATGTCTTATAATGACCTGCAACATCTGGTGCTGGTAATATGAAGACAAAGAAAGCAAGAACGTCCTTAACCCTGGAGTCTAAGCTTAATATTGTGAAGCAGCATGAAGCAGGTGAGGGGGCAAACTCCATCGCTCGTTCCATGAGTCTTACACAGTCGACTGTATCGACTGATATAAAGCATGCTGTCAACAGTAAGAAAGCTGGGGAGACAAGCACGACTCTACAATACATAAAACATCATCAATATTATTGCATATTAGATCGCTTGCATGGGTCTTGGGTTCCTTACACACGAGTCCAGGAACGCATCCCTATTTTTCACATTAAACCTTAATTTCGCTTTACGATATTTTGGTTTATGATTGCGTTTCTAGGAACGCATACCAATCATAAAACAAGGGAGACCTGTATATATATATATATATATATATATATATACATACACAATAAGACCTCACTATAACGGACTAAATACGGGGCCCTAACCATTCCGAAAAATGCGAAATCCGATAAAATCGACATTAGGACTTCCCCCTGCTAATCCGGACTTTTTCCGATATATCAGACATTAGTCCGGATGTTAATTTATCTTTAATGTTTGTGATATGTTTGTGATGTGTGTGTGTGTGTGTGTGTGTGTGTGTGTGTGTGTGTGTGTGTGTGTGTGTGTGTGTGTTTGGTAGGGGAGTGTTTGTTTATGGTGAGGTGTGGAATATGACTGTCCTGTTGTTCAGTTTGTGAGAAGGGTCACTTTAGATTTGGCTGGGACTATTTTGAGCCTGTTTGTGGTGAACCATTTGTGTAGTGTGTTGAGGTAAGGTTGGATGATGTGTCCAGCTGTGTTTGTGTTTTGGTGTGTACATGTAAGTGTTATGTAGTCTGCATAGGAACTATGTGTATCTGTGGTGTGTGGGGTGCATGCACGTACAGGTTAAAGAGTGTAGGGGACAAAACAGATCCTTGGGGGACCCCGTTTGTGAAGTTTCTGATGTTAGAAGACTGACCGGCAAATGTTACATGTGCACATCTGCCTGCTAAGGAGTTTGCCCACCATCTTTTTGTTATTGTGCACGTTTGTGTTGAATATTTTGTTTGTGAGGTTGTAGCAGGGGATGGCATTAAAAGCTCTGCTAATGTCTAGTGTGACTAGGAGTGTTCTGTTTAGTGGCCTAGCTGAATTTATGCCATCAAAAACTCTCGGTGTAAGGTCTGTAAGATGAGTGTTTGAGGAGTGCAGTGGCCTAAAACCATGTTGTGATGGGGCTAGGGGTGTGTGAAATGTAACTAGTTGTAGTACCAGTCGTTCAGTGACCTTGAAGGGGGTGCAGAGGAGTGTGATGGGGCGGTGTGAGGAGGGTAACGTGCGGTCTTTGTTGGGTTTGGGGATAGTGATGATAATGCCATGCTTCCAGATGTTGGGTATTATGTTGTGTGGGTAGCTGTAGTTTGATATGTTGGTGAGTGCTTATATGCCTTGTGGTCCAAGGTGTTTAAGGTGCATGTTGCTCATGTTGTCTGGTCCACAGGCAGATGAGTGATTACGGTTGCTAATGATGTGCTTTGTCTGGTTGTAAGTGAAAGGTGTGAAGTTTGGGTATGCGGGGAACTGTCTCTTACGTCAGATGACACGTCAGTCGTTGCGGTGGGGGTTTAGATGGCTGATATGCAAAAAATGTTTGATGAGAGTGTTTGCTTGTTGTTTGTTTGAGGTATGGTGTATGTTGTTGTGATAGCAGTGTGTGATTGTGTAGTGTTGCTACTGGATAGTGCGATGCTGTTTCGTGTTTTGTAGAGTTTGCCGAGTTTTGTTATGTAATCACGTGTTTGGAGATAATTATTCCAGTTTAGTGTTTGCTGTTCTGATATTTTATTATTTATTTGAGTGTTGAGTTCTTGTATTTGTTGTACGATGTCCTTTGTATGAGGTGTTGGGGCATGTCGTAGTGTGTCCCGTTGACTGATGAGACCTTGAATTTCTGGTGTGAAGTTGGGGTTGTCTCTCGCTAGGCGGGGTATCATATCTCAGCGTAGTTTTAACATGTAAAGTATAGGGATACAATCCAACCATCAGATGGTCCTGGGACAAATTAAATAAACATTTGTTATGAACAAAAATAATGTGTGATTGACGCAGAATCATCCAGGGTGCGAATTGTTGTGACAGAGAAACGTTGATGTTCTGGCTGGGAATTCTCGACGGGGAATGCAATTGATGATGGGATAGGGATAGCCCTTTCATCAGCCCCTCTTTATGTCGTTTTAGTTATTGTCTTGGTTGCTGAGCTCCTTTATTTTCTGCTCTCTTATTTTCCAACATTTATTTATCTCCCTACATGTCAAGTGGGGTTGGTGGAAGATTAGTGCCCCTCCCTGTAAAACAATTAACTCTAAGCCCTTGGCCACCCCATTTGGGATACATGGCGTCTGGCAATGAATGAAAAAAATATTTAGAAATTCATTTGCATTTTCAATGGGTTTTCCCTTGAACAGCCTGAACATAAACACATGATTTATTGATCGATGATGCCATCAGGATAACATTTTCAATGGGCTCTTTTTGTAATTTTTGCTACTTTTCTGGTTGCTGAGCTCCTTTATTTTATTCTCTCTTATTTTCCAACATTTATTTGGAAATTCCTTTGTATTTTCAAAGTGTTTTTTCTTGAACAGCCTGGAACAATGCTCGCCCTGTCATTTCAAAACTAACCATACAATTTTCTAAAAATTATGCTCAATGTGTTTCCCTGGCAAAATTATGTACGTGAACATATCCTAACCTAACCTAACCAAACCCAACCTACCTCACTAGGGCTACTTGGCTGAGGTGGCTGGCCATGGTATTGAAATGAATACCCATACAGAATGGAAATGTACTGTCAGTAGAGAAGTAGCCTGCAGTCCTACCAGACCCAGGTTCAAATCCCCGCTGGGGTGGGCAACAGTTTAAAGATTTGAATTTAATAAAAGCAGACTTTACTGATCTACCAGAGCACCCACCAACATGTCGTAAAAATACCCCCACTAATACCAATATACCAGTCCTGTATGAGATAGCCCTGGCATGTATTCAACATGGACGGTGGGTGTTAGAGCCAAAGTGGTGACATGTTGAGGTGTATGGTGTGTAGGAGGACTACCGGACCTTGAGAGCAGACATGGGGTCTCTTACTGTGAGTCCTAAAAAAACGAAAGGGATAGGGACCAAAAAAAACTTTCGTAATCCGAAATTTCGTATATTGGAACGATTTTCCTCACTGAAATATGCATATAAAGGGGGGTATGTGTTCCAGGACCCCATTGGACCCCCTTATAAAACTTTACCCCTCCTATTTAGAAGTATGCAATACACATATACAGTACTATACTATCGTACAGTCATAAAAAATAAAACATACAACTAATTACTGTAGTAATAGTACACTGCACAGTTATATATAGACCTGTGCTGCAGCTGGAGATTCGTGTCAGTGATATGGTGCTAAGTCCATGCAACAGCTGCGGGTCCTTGTGGCTTGGCAGGTGGCTGAAGGTGAAGAGAAAGAGGTGGTCATCTTCTTGTACATTTCCTTTTTCTTCGTTACAGTCCCAACGATTGATGGTGCAAGGCCTAAAGCTTGCCTAATCTCCGAGACTCCCTGCCCCTCCTCGTGGCGTCTTATTATTTCCAATTTCCTCTCAAGAGTGAGAGTACGATGCTGTTTCTTCTTTGCAGCTGGTTCCCCGGATGCTGGAGATGATGCAGGGTGCTTGGGAGGCATGTTGAAAATACGAAAAGGTGAAGAACAGCGAAAAACAGCGTAACGTACAGCGAAGCTGAGAGGAGAGGATGGACGTGACTTGACCGGGAAGCGCCCGAAAATATGTTTACCAGAAAGGGGTTAGTTTGTTTTCTTGCCACAAGCGAACGCGGCGCTGTGCAGCGCGCCCATTTTGAATTTTTCATATTTCCTCTCGTATCGTTTTTTGTACCATCAAGACAGATACTTTCGTACTGTGGAATTTGTCCTACATTTACTGCTTTCATACCATCGGAAATTCGTACTTCGAGTTTTCGTATTTCAAGGACTCACTGTACTGGGTTTCTATTACTATTACTATTAATTTCAATTGCTCTCTATTATATTACTACAGTAATCCCCCCAATATCCGATGTAATAGAGCCAAAGGCACGTCCGGAAAGTGGTCCTGTCCGGATATTGGGCCCCAGCCTCCTGGACTTGTACTTATGGACCTTAACTCATAAAAACACCTATACAACTCCCTCTTCCATGCACTGCACCTATTTAAGACCCAAATCACACCAATAAGGGACATAAAAGACTGAAATAAATGCAAAAGAACCATAAAATGAGGTTTTAGAGGTGAGTTTATACAATATTAAACATTCTGGGTACTTACAACAAGTCCCTGGCTCCTGGATTGGTTTCAACCGTCAGTTTGCAGTCCACAGTTAATCCTTTGCACTGTAAATTCTAATTTCTTAACACTGCACAACACTGTAATTTCCTGTGTGTTCTAGTGGCGAGGTATTGCAGTTTATTCACTGTTTATTCACAAAAAACGAGCACATGTGACTTCCATTACGATAAGCATCTGCTCTCGATCGGAGTTAGGCTGTGACTGTTGATGATGGCGGGGTAACAGAGTTGCCAGATCGCAACGGCCACATTACCAAACTCCTCAATTTTCATTACCATTTTTAACTTTCATTACCAAATTTGTAAAGCTAGCATCTATTCTTCACTAATTATATACAGTACACAAGTTGAAATACATGTAATCACTCTTCTTATAATTAATAGCATGTTGATTATTATCATGCCATATAGGCTACCAAATTAATCAGAGAAAGCAAACAATCCACCATCTCCATCCTGTGTATCTTCATATATGTGAAAAATCCATTTGATATTGTATTATTCTGATTCATTACCAAACGAATTTTTCATTACCAAATTGGCCCACATTTGGTAATTAAACATACCAAATGGCAACCCTGACAGGGGAGGGGGGAGGGGGGAGGAAGGAAGGGGTGAAGGGACTATGGTGTAACAGCTCTTTCGGCGCCATGTCGCAATTCCAAATTACGGGTGGGAAAAAAGTCAGATTTTTTCGAATTTTTTGCGGTTTTTGGCCCATTTTGGGAATATTGGATCCCGGGATGAAAATGTCCGGTTAGTGGGGATGTCCGGAAATTGGACGTGCGGATATTACAGGGATTACTGTATAAAATTACTTTAGTGGTCATCTATTGCTATTACTATTACTTGGTCATCTATTAGTATTACTATTACTATTAATATATTATTTATGATAACGGTATTAATTAAATTGAAAATGGTTTATATTTTCATTATCGTTGGGAGGCTGTTCCACTGAATGCACAACTGCATCTAGATCACCTGATGGCCTGTTGACCACTCCCCATTCTGCACGGTCTCCTGTGGTGTACCTGCAGCTTGGAGAGCGGCCAACAAGTAACCAAGGTGAGAAAGCTGTTTTAATTGATTGTTGTGAACGGTATTAACCTTTTAACCACGGGTGTCATCCCAGAATGACATTGCAAAAACTGGACCAAACCGCGGGTGTCATTCTGGAATGTTTGTGAATATTTTGAATACCGCGCATTTTTTCCGTGAGCCAATTGTTTCAAGGGAGAGTAGCTATTAAGTTCTTTCACTCCAGCTGACCCCCACCTCCCTCCTCCCACCCCCCGGGCCCCCCACCCCACCCCTGACCAAACACAAATCAGTATTTGTCCAGCTTTGTGAGTGACAACACCGCTGATGTGGCAGTGAAGTGCAAGCAATTACAGTGCCTTTTACCTGCCTCAGTGAACACAGAGTGGGTGTTTATCGTATGTGCAGTGTTCATATATGTTTATAGTATTATTATCAGAATGAGGTTGGCATTTGGTAATGGTGTGTGAGTGAAAAAAATAGTGATTTTAGATCGCTCACTTCTAATGGCACTGCCCATCCAGTGATAGTCAACGAAATCATGAAACTTACATCATTGCAAAGCTGAAGGTTAGTACTTTCTAATGGTACCTTATTTTTCGCTCTAGATTTATTCTGTGCAGAGTTATAAAGGTTTAAAGTTTGTTTACATTTTGGCTGGAACCCCCACGGGGGGGGGGGGGCAGTCGGGTCAAAGCAATGCCCGCGGTTAACGGGTTAAAGAAGTGTCTGTAATGGTAAAGTAATATACAATTATCTATTACTTTGCCCTCTATTACTATTACAATTACTATTACAGCCAGGAACTTGTGATCTATTACTATTGCTTTGCAAACCCTGTAATAGTCTATTACTATTACTATTACCCCATGTCTGCCTGAGAGCAGGCCATGAAGCCTATGCCCAGAGTCACACACACACACACACACACAAAAAGCATTTATACAGAGATTACTGTACTGATGTAATCATATCATGGGAAGGTCTCTCTCTCTCTCTCTCTCTCTCATTGTGTGTGTGTGTGTGTGTGTGTGTGTGTGTGTCCCAGTGATCGGATAATGGTTTAACAGAGCCAAGGTCCAGCGTCCGGATAATGAATACGTCTGAATACTGCACATCCGGATAAATAAGGTACTTTATAAGAAATATATATAAGCAAATCCCGATTTACGATACCCCTGGGTGCAATCTTGGAGGCAAGGTTGAGGGAGATCGTAAAGATTGACGAGAACCAGTTTGGATTTCAGCAAGGCAAATCAACACTGGATGCCATTTTCAGCATGAAACAATTACAGAAGTATGGAGAGAAGAAGGAGGAGTTGTTTCACATATTTGTGGACCAGGAAAAGGCTTTCGACAGGATGCGAAAGACAGTGATTGTGTGGGCACTGAGAAGGCAGATGGTGCCCGTGCAACTGGTGGCGCTGGTGATGGCTCTGTATACAAATTCAAGGTTGAGAGTGACGACAATTGCAGGAACACTGGAGGAGTTTGGCATCAGAGTTGGAGTTCACTAAGGGTCGGCATTAAGCCCCCTTTTGTTTGTGCTAGTGATGCAGGAGGCAACAAGAGATTTGGTTGGTGATAGCATATGGCAGCTGATGTATGCGAACAACCTGGAGTTGGCAGCGGAGTCAGAGGTGAGAGTTGTGGAGATGTTTGAGGAGTGGAGAAGAGAGATGGAAACAAGGAGACTGTAGGTCAACAGATCAAAGATAAAGCTGATGGTGGCAGGAATGGAGCCAGCAGAGAGACCACAAAGAGGAAGGTATCCATGCGGAGAGTGTGTGGTGTTCAGGTTGCTCAAAGTGGTGCCATGGTAGACTCAAGAACATAAGAGAGTGCTGGAGAGAACTTCAGGTGCCCAGCATGTGTTAGAGGCCAGTAGTGAGACCACAGGAGGCAGCAGTGGAGGGTGGTGTGTTGGAGGTGGTAGACCAGTTCTGCTATCCACAAGATGTGAGGGCAGTGCAGAGGCGGCAGTGAGGACCAGGATTACAAGCGCCCGGAGAAAGTGGAGAGAGTTGGCCAGTCTGTTAGTGAACCAGGGGATACCGCTGGTTCACTGTGCCAAGGATCTATTGTGCCTGCATTCAGACCTGTGCTGCTGTACGCTGCAGAGACATGGGCATTGACAGCAAATTTGGAGAGGCTCCTGTTGACCTGTGATTACAGGATGCTGAGGTATATGGCAAGAGTTAAGTGGAGAGAGAGAGAGTCACATGAGGAGGTGAAATGAAGTGGAGTGGAGAGCACAGAGGATAGGATTCGGAGAATAAGACAGAGATGGTTCGGTCATGTGTGCAGAAGAGAGCAAGATAACATTTTGAGACGGGCTATGGAACTGGAAGTAGAAGGAAGGAGATCAGTGGGAAGACCAAAGAGACCTTGGAGGCAAGTGGTTACGGAAGATATGAGACATTTACACAAAAGAGAAGAAGACACGGAAGACAGATACAGATGGAGACGACTCATATCACATGCAACCCCGGCACTAGGAAGAGAAAGACACTAAACGAAGATGATGATGATGATGATGATGCGATACCCCCGGAATAGCGATGGGAGTAGAAATACCATCCTACCTTGCCTACCATAGGTCTACCTCTCGTTTTGCAATGGGTTTTGAATTTTTTAAACCAATTTTGACTATTTTTTACTTAAATTTTGTGTTTCGGTTGATTTATAAACTGTTTTTAGACTTAGATTAATGTTTTTGTCATAGGTGGAGGGAACACTGTCATTTGGGGTATGGATTCCCACCCATCAGACGAGGTACAAAACAGTGTGGACAACTACAGTCGTGGCAAGGAACTCTGAGGTTGTTATTATTGTATCCTGGCAACTTACCCCTCAACAATGCTTTCATTTTCGTGTATAATATGAGATGCATGTGATTCGTATATAAGATGTTCGTGTATAATAATATCTGTGTATAATATATTCATGCATAATAATATCATTCATGTACAAAGGAAAAGGGGAAAAAGAAGTGTGTGGTAATCATAGGGGCATTTGTCTTCTTAGTATAATAGGAAAAGTGTATGGTAGGATACTTATAGACAGAGTTAGAGAAAGAACAGAGAAATTAGTTGGAGAAGAACAGGGAGGCTTTAGGAAAGGAAGAGGTTGTGTAGATCAGATATTCATTCTTAGATCTTTAGTGGAAAAGTTTCTAGAGAGGGGAAAGAAGTTGTATGCGGCTTTCATGGATTTGGAGAAAGCATATGGATGGGGTCGTAAAGAAGGTACAAGGTAGGGCAGTGGATGTGGGGGTGGCCCTAATGAATGAGGGTGAGATTTGGAAGCTTCCGGTGTTGCTGTTTGCTGATGATACAGTATTGTTGAGTGAAGATGAATGGGAGTTGCAAGGTTTGGTGAATGAATTTGGGACAGTGTGTAGGAGGAGGAAGCTGAAAGTTAATGTAAACAAAAGTAAAGTTATGGTGTTTGAGAGGAATGAAGTCACAGAGTGTGCAGTGAGGTTGGATGGTGAGGATATGGAGAATGTGAGTGCATTCAAGTACTTGGGTAGTGTGATGAGTAAGGATGGAACTTTGGGGGATGAAGTACGTGAAAGGGTACAGCAGGGAAGGAAGGTTGTTGGCACACTGAAAGCAGTGATGAGAAATAGGGAGGTGAGTATGGAAGTTAAGAAGACACTGCATGATGGTATTGTGATCCCTACCCTGACGTATGGAAGCGAGGCGTGGACCTTGCAAGAGGGGAACAAGTCAAGAGTGAGAGCAGTGAAAATGAGTTACTTGAGAGGAGCATGTGGAGTGACATGGAGGGACAGGTTGACGAATGAAGAAGTGAAGGAACGTTGTGGGGTAGATGTGGATGTGGTTGAAAAGATTAGGAGAAATACACTGAGGTGGTTTGGACATGTGGAGAGGATGGAGAATGAAAGACTGACTAAGAGGGTGTATGCAGGTGAGGTGGAGGGAGGGAGAGGGAGGGGTAGACCGAGGATGAGGTGGAGGGATGGAGTTGAGAGGTATATGAGGGAGGGGGGGGTGAGTTGGGGGGAGGGGAGTCAAATGGTGGGTGACAGAGTGACTTGGAGGCGTTTTGTCTGCGGCCACCCTTTGTGGGATTAGGGCGTCGGGCTATAGATAGATAGATATGACAGGGTGGATAGACAAGGATTGTGGAAAGTGTTAAGAATATATATGGAGTAGATGGGAAGTTGTTGAATGCTGTGAAGAGTATGTACGATAGTGCGAAGGCTGCAGTGCGTTTGGATGGTGAACTAAGTGAATTTTTCTCTTTGAAAGTTGGGTTGAAACAGGGATGTGTCATGTCTCCATGGTTGTTCAATTTGTACATGGATGGGGTAATAAAAGAGGTACAAGGTAGGGTAGTGGATGTTGGAGTGGCTCTGGAAAGAGAGGATAGTGTCTGGAAACTCCCTGTACTGTTGTTTGCAGATGATACTGTGTTATTGAGTGAAGATGAAGGGGAGCTGCAAGGCTTGGTGGATGAGTTTGAGAGAGTGTGTAAGAAACGGAATCTAAAGGTGAATGTAAGGAAGAGTAAAGTGATGGTCTCTGAGAGAGGTGAAGTCAGTGAATGTACAGCAAGGTTGGATGGTGAGGAATTGGAAAATGTGAGTACGTTTAAGTATTTGGGTAGTGTGATGAGTAGGGATGGAGGTTTGGAGGGTGAAGTGCTTGAAAGGGTACAGCAGGGAAGATAGGTTGCTGGTTCTTTGAAAGCAGTGATAAGAAACAGGGAAGTGAGCATGGAAGTGAAAAAGTTACTACATGACAGTATTGTGATACCAACTCTAACATACGGAAGTGAAGCTTGGACATTGTTGGAAGGACACAAGTCAAGAGTGAGAGCAGTGGAAATGAGTTATTTAAGAGGAGACTGTGGAGTCACGTGAAGAGACAGGCTGACGAATGAGGATATAAAGGAGCGTTGTGGTGTGGATGTGGATGTGATAGGAAGCGTTATGAGGAACACACTGAGGTGGTTTGGCCATGTGGAGAGGATGGAGGGTGAAAGACTGACGAAGAGAGTGTATGTGAGTGAGGTGGAGGGGGGGAGAGGGAGGGGGAGGCCGAGGATGAGATGGAGGGATGGGGTGGAGAGGTATATGAGAGAGGGGTGTGTGAGTTGGGAGCGGGGGAGTGAAATGGCGGGGGACAGGGCGACTTGGAGGCGATTTGTTTGTGGCCACCCCAAACAGGATTGAGGCGTCTGGCAATAGAAATAGATGTATAATGTGATACGAAATCGGACACCCTATTGAATGGTAGGCTACCAGGGTACGATAATGACAGCCTCAGAGTCGTGCGCTGCGACTACAGGTGACTCAACAAAGAATATTTCATGTTTAACCACTGAACTGTCATCTAACCTATCATGGAGTACATGATAATAATTTCAAATAAATATTAATAATTATGAAAAATGATATCAATAAATCATGTGTTTATATTAGGGCTGTTCATGGAAAAATGCTTTGAAAATACAAAGGAATTTCTAAATAATTGTTGGAAAATAAGAGGGAAGAAAATAAAGCTCAACCACCAGAACAGTTGCTAAAACGACATAAAGAGGAGCCACTGAAAAGGTTATCACGACTGCATCATCAATCAATAAATCACGTGTTTACGTTCGGGTTGTTCAAGGGAAAATGCTTTGAAAATACAAAAGGGATTTTTAAATAAATGTTGGAAAGTATGAGAGAAGAAAATAAAGGAGCTCAGCAACCAGAACAGAAACAAAAACGACTTAAAGAGGGGACCGTCAAATTTCTAAATAAAAACGACTTACAGAGGGACCGTTGAATTTCTAAATAAATGTTGGAAAATAAGAGGGAAGAAAATCAAGGAGCTCAGCACCAGAAAGGTTGCTAAAACGACATAAAGAGGAACCACTGAAAAGGCTATCACGATCACATATCAGTCAATAATCATCTGTTGACATTCCTCGTCAACAGAATTCCCCCCAAAAACATCAACGATTCTCCATCACAATAATTCACATCTGTGTCATCCATACATTATTATTATGCATAACAGATGTTTATTTAATTGTCCCAGGACTGTCTGATGGTGGGACTGTATACAGGACTGCTGCTTCTTTCCTACTGAGTTTGAATATGAGTCAGAAACCGCATTCTCCAGTGACAATGACTGGGTATAAGTGAGACGGGCACTGGCTTAGGCTAGCTTCAATTACAGCTGTCAGGCCATTTAGATTAGTTCAATGCTTTATTTTAACTCATGTGGGTGGGTTTAGGACTTGGTTGGGAGGGGAACCCATGGCTTAAAAATGCATCCGTATACTTTATACGTTAAATCTACCTGGCGATGGATTTTTACTTTACCAATTGCATCATTAAACCAGAGTATGCCTGTATATCGTTATCATTGCAATATAAAAATCCACACTCCTGCCATTATACTGTAGCAATATTATTGCCTCAAAAACATCATTATTGCAAGCCTAAGCTGGGCCAAGCCCACAACTCACAAACATTGGCCTGGTTCATCAGCCAACAACATGACCTGTTTTCACAAGAGCAGGACCATATAGCCATGAATAATCGTTTTTCATTAGCCCACACCATTACAGCTAGGGCTAAAGGTGAGTTTCACAAGTCGCTGCCCACACCCTGAGGTTATGAACAGCAATATCTGAGGTCAAATGCATGCTAATAGTCTGTTTTCAAATATACACATTGTAATGTTCATTTTGGGGCTTCATACTCTCGTAACATAATAATTCCAAGTAAAATCTTAGGGAGGGGGAGGCCGAGGATGAGATGGAGGGATGGAGTGGAGAGGTATATGAGAGAGGGGAGTGTAAGCTGGGAGCAGGGCAGTGAAATGGTGGAGAGGGGTGTGTGAGCTGGGAGCAGGGCAGTGAAATGGCGGAGAGGGGGGTGTGAGCTGGAAGCGGGGCAGTGAAATGGTGGGGGACAGAGCGACACGGAGGCGATTGTTTGTTATGGGATTAAAGCGTCTGGCTATAGACAAACAGAAAATATTAAAATATTTCAAAAGCAAAGAAGTAGTATACAACTGATGCTGGTTTGGCCAACTTTTGTTTATAACCAAGCCAGCCACTCAGAGTCACAGACTTCCTTATGTTAGATTAAGTAGTAGTATTGCCTTACTGATTCAGTTTCTAAACTCCTTGTTTTTTTCTATGTTATTCTAATAATTTTTATGGTGGTAAATGACTGTTTACTGACAATTTTCTTTTCCCTGTTCTTTATATCAATGTACATCCCAGGTGACTTGTGTTTGTTTACTAAGTATAATAGGAGACTTTCTAAACCTACTCAAATCTACTGAAATTTATTATTACAAGCTCTAACCTTACACATTCATATGCTAGCTTTACCTATGCGAAACTGTCTAACCTTTAAAAACAATATAACCTAACCCAACTGAAAATAACCTAACCTAAGCACACCTACCCTAACCTAACTTAACCAAGTCAAACCTAACCTATCCTAACTTACCCATACCAGACATAACCTAATCCAACTCAGTTTAAAACGATTTTACTTAACCATAGTCTAGCATAATCTAAACTAACCTAACCAATGGTAACTTAACCAAACAACAGAAGCAACAGAAGAAAATCTGCCAATGGCACTAAACACACACTCACTGAAGCGCATGTGCCTCTGTGACTGAGTGACGTGACGCATTGCAGCTTGTGTTAGACTAAAGCTTGAAGTCACCGCTACACAGCGCTCCCATTGCGATCGTGTTATGTCGGCTTGTTGGCAAGCTACTTAAAAAGTTCAGCTTCTTTTTGGACAGACCTCGTAAATCACGTTTCACTCATGCTATCAAAAAGAGGACATCCTTATTTAGAAGGAAAAAATTTGGTACCTTAACTCACCTTAGTTTTTACACTGCAGATTTTTGAAGTTTAGAGATGGTGGTGTGTCAGTGGTGGTGGAGAGGAGGGTGGTGATGGAGTGTGGAAGAGGGTGGTGGAGTGTGGAGGAGGGTGGTGGAGTGTGGGGGAGCATGGTGGAGTGTGAGGGAGCATGGTGGAGTGTGAGGGAGCATGGTGGAGTGTGGAGGAGGGCAGTGGAGTGTGGAGGAGGGTGGAGGAGTGGAGGAGGGTGGTGGAGTGTGGAGGAGGGTGGTGGAGTGTGGAGGAGGGTGGTGGAGTGTGGAGGAGGGTGGTGGAGTGTGGAGGAGGGTGGTGGAATGTGCAGGAGGATGGTGGAGTGTGGGGGATGGTGGTGGAGTGTCGAGGAGGGTGGTGGAGTGTGGTGGGGGGTTGTGGAGGGTGGTGGAGTGTGGAGGGTGATGGAGTGTGGAGGAGAGTGGTGGAGTGTGGAGGGTGATGGAGTGTGGAGGAGGGTGGTGGAGTGTGGAGGATGATGGAGTGTGGAGGAGGGTGGTGGAGTGTGGAGGAAGATGGCAGAGTGTGGAGGAGGTGGTGGAGTGTGGAGTGTGGAGGAGGGTGGTGGAGGGTGAAGGAGAGTGGTGGAGTGAAGAGGAGAGTGGTGGAGTAAGGAGGAGGGTGGTAGAGCAAGGAGGAGGGTGGTGGAATGTGGAGGAGGGTGGTGGAGTCTGGAGGAGGTTGGTGGAGTCTGGAGGAGGTTGGTGGAGTGTGCAGGAGGGTGGAGTGTGGAGGGTGGTGGAGTTTGGAGGAATAAGGAGGAGTTTGGAGAAGGGTGGAGGAATGTGGAGGAGTGTTGTAGTGTGTGGAGGGGGGTGTTGGAGTGTGGTACAGGGTGGTGGAGTGTGGTAAAAGGTGGTGTGTGGAGGAGGGTGGGGGTGCATGGAGGAGGGTGGGGGTGCATGGAGGAGGGTGAAGGAGGGTGGTGGAGTGTGAAGGAGGGTGGTGGAGTGTGAAGGAGGGTGGTGGAGTGTGGAGGAGGGTAGTGCAGTGCGGAGGAGGGTGGTGGAGTGTGGAGGAGGGTGGTGGAGTATGGAGGAGGGTGGTGGAGTGTGGGGGAGGGTGGTGGAGTGTGGGGGAGGGTGGTGGAGTGTGGGGGAGGGTGGTGGAGTGTGAATGAAGGTGGTAGAGTGTGGAGGAGGGTGCTGTAAAGTCTGGAGGAGGGTGGTGGAGTGTGAAGGAGGGTGGAGTGTGGAGGAGGGTGGAGGAGTGTGGAGGAGGGTGGTGGAGTGTGGAGGAGGGTGCTGTAAAGTCTGGAGGAGGGTGGTGGAGTGTGAAGGAGGGTGAAGTGTGGAGGAGGGTGGGGGAGGGTGGTGGAGTGTGGAGGAGGGTGGTGGAGTGTGGAGGAGGGTGGTGGAGTGTGGAGGAGGGTGGTGGAGTGTGGAGGAGGGTGCTGTAAAGTCTGGAGGAGGGTGTGGAGGAGGGTGGTGGAGGGTGTGGAGGAGGGTGGTGGAGGGTGGAGGGTGGTGGAGTGTGGAGGAGGGTGGTGGAATGTGGAGGAGGGTGGTGGTGTGGAGGGTGGTGGAGTGTGGAGGAGGGTGGTGGAGAGTGAAGGAGTGTGGAGGAAGGTGGTGGAGTGCGGAGGAGGTTGGTGGAGTGCGGAGGAGGAGGGTGGAGTGCGGAGGAGGGTGGTGGTGTGTGGAGGAGGGTGTTGGAGTGTGGTGGATTGTGGAGGAGGGTGGTGGAGTGTGGAGGAGGGTGGTGGAGTGTGGTGGAGAGTGATGGAGTGTGGAGGAGGGTGGTGGAGTGTGGGAGGGTGGTGGAGTGTGGAGGTGGGTGGTGGAGTGTGGTGGATTGTGGAAGAGGGTGGTGGAGTGTGGAGGATGGTAGAGGAGGGTGGAGCAGTGTGGAGGAGGGTGGAGGAGGGTGGAGCAGTGTGGAAGAGGGTGGTGGAGTGTGGAGGAGGGTGGTGGAGTGTGGATGAGGGTGGTGGAGTGTGGATGAGGGTGGTGGAGTGTGGAGGAGGGTGGTGGAGTGTGGAGGAGGGTGGTGGAGTGTGGAGGAGGGTGGTGGAGTGTGGAGGAGGGTGGTGGAGTGTGGAGGAGGGTGGTGGAGTGTGGAGGAGGGTGGTGGAGTGTGGAGGAGGGTGGTGGAGTGTGGAGGAGGGTGGTGGAGTGTGGAGGAGGGTGGTGGAGTGTGGAGGAGGGTGGTGGAGTGTGGTGGAGGGTGGTGGTGTGGTGGAGGGTGGTGGAGTGTGGAGGAGGGTGGTGGAGTGTGGAGGATGGTGGAGGAAGATGGTGGAATGTGGAGGAGGTTGGTGGAGTGTGGAGGAGGGTGGTGGAGTGTGGTGGAGGGTGGTGGATTGTGGAGGAGGGTGGAGCAGTATGGAGAAGGGTGGAGGAGGGTGGAGGAGGGTGGTGGAGTGTGGTGGAGGGAGGTGGAGTGTGGGAGGGTGGTGGAGTGTGGTGGAATGTGGAGGTGGGTGGTGGAGTATGAGGGAAAGTGGTGGAGTGTGGAGGAGGTTGGTGGAGTGTGGAGGAGGCTGGAGGAGGGTGGTGGAGTATGGAGAAGGGTGGTGGAGTGTGGAGGAGGGTGGTGGAGTGTGGAGGAGGGTGGTGGAGTATGGTGGAGGGTGTTGGAGTGTGGTGGAGAGTGTTGGTGTGGAGATTGGTGGAGGGTGGAGGAGATTGGGGGAGGGTGGAGGAGGGGGAGGAGTGTGGTGGAGGGTGGTGGAGTGTGGAGGAGGGTGGTGGAGTGTGGAGGAGGGTGGTGGAGTGTGGAGGAGGGTGATGGAGTGTGGAGGAGGAGGGTGGAGTGTGGAGGAGGCTGGTGGAGTGTGGTGGTGGGTGGTGGAATGTGGTGTAGGGTGGTGGAGGGTGATTGTGTGGAGGAAGGTGTTGGAGTGTGGAGGAGGGTGGTGGAGTGTGGAGGAGGGTGGTGGAGTGTGGAGGAGGATGGTGGAGTGTGGTGGTAGGTGGTGGAGTGTGGTGGTGGGTGGTGGAGTGTGGTGGTGTGGAGGAGGGTGGAGGAGGGTGGTGGAGTGTGGTGGATTGTGGAGTGTGGTGGATTGTGGAGGAGGGTGGTGGAGTGTGAAGGTGGGTGGTGGAGTGTGGAGGAGGGTTGTGAAGTGTGGAGGATGGTGGTGGAGTGTGGAGGAGGGTGGTGGAGTATGGAGGAAGGTGGTGGAGTATGGAGGAGGGTGGTGAAGTATGCAGAAGGGTGGTGGAGTATGCAAGAGGGTGGTGGAGTATGGAGGATGGTGGTGGAGCATGGACAGGGCCATAATTTCTGGGGGGGGTTTGGTGGGCTACAGTCCCCCCCAATGTTTTCTGTATATTAGTAAACTTCTGCTATGATTGAGGACTTATAAAGTTGAATCTAAAAATAAAAAGGATGAAACACTTGGAGTAGTTTTGTTGAAAATTCAAACAATTCTACTCGAGTTTGATCGAATATTTCTAAATTTGATCCAAAATGATCATAAACTAAATCATAATAGTACTTAGATTTTGATTATTGTATCATTACCAAAACAATAAAGGCAAAGTGGTACCGGTATACATCAATCTGAATCCTGCCATGGGTGTGTAGGAACAATCTTGATAAGGGTGCAGCGTTGTGGAACAAAAATGTAAAATGGCCAAATTATTAAACTTAGTCACAGTTTGAGTTGAAAGTTCAGACTGGCAGAAAGTGAAGCCTTTAATCTAAACACCCACCTCCATCACTAAACATACATGTCTCATTAAACATCAGCTTTCAGGTAGAATCAAACTGAAATACATCAGATGACCTGCAAACTTAATCCTTTCAATTTAATTTTAAGTTTGTAGGGTTGTGATGGTTTAGGCATATGGAGAGAATGGATAATGAGCACTTGGTGAAAAAGATAACTAGATCTGATGTGAGAGGTGTAAGGCTGAGAGGAAGACCACGAATAGGATGGATGAACAGTGTGAAGAAAGCGTTGGATGCGACAGGGATGTCAGTTGAACAAGGAAGAGTGGCTGTGCATGAGAGAAACAATTGGAGAGAAACTGTGAATGAATAAATGATGATGCAGCCCTGAGGGGATATTCTCCTGCATTTGATCTGATCAGCTGATCAGGTCAGGTGCGGGTAAGGGGATGGGTCCATCAAGATGAGGCAGGGGTAAACCGCTATGCTGTCGGGCCCTGCTGCGGATGTCACAGATTGAACTGTGCAGTTGACCCTTGTGCAGTGTGGTGCGGTGAGGACCTGTCCCTTCTCCCCTTGGGGCTAAGATGCGAATGAATGTCTTTGGGTGGATGAGTAAATTGGAAGAGTGTCATCTTGTCTCAGCTACCTCCCTTTCCTTGAGGGAAGCAACCAAAGCATACAGACAGAAAGACAGATAGTCCGGAGGTACAGTACATTTGGCCAAGCCCCCAAAAAATTCTGTTGAAAATTATGGGCCTGATGGAGGAGGTTGGTGGAGTGTGGAGGAGGGTGGTGGAGTGGTGGAGTATGGAGGAGGATGGAGTGTGCAAGAGGATGATGGAGTGTGCAAGAGGATGGTGGAGTGTGGAGCAGGGTGCTGGAGTGTGGAGAATGGTGGCTGTGTTGAGGGGGGATAGTGGAGTGTGGAGGGTGGAGAGGGGTGGTGAAGTGTGGAGGAGGATGGAGGAGGATGGTGGAGTGAGGAGGAGGGTGGTGCAGGTTGGTGGAGAGTGGCAGTGTGTGGAGGGTGAAGGGTGGTGTAATATGGATGAGGGTGGAGGAGTGTGGAGAAGGGTGGTGGAGTGTGGAGGAGGGTGGTGGAGTGTGGAGGAGGATGGTGGAGTGTGGAGGAGGGAGGTGGAGTGTGGAGGAGGGAGGTGGAGTGTGGAGGAGGGTGGTGGAGTGTGGAGAAGGATGGTGGAGTGTGGAGGAGGGTGGTGAAGTGTGGAGGAGGGTGGTGGAGTGTGGAGGCGGGTGGAGTGTGGAGGAGGATGGTGGAGTGTGGAGGAGGATGGTGGAGTGTGGAGGAGGGTAGTGGAGTGTGGAGGGTGGTGGAGTGTGGAGGTGGGTGGAGTGTGGAGGAGGATGGTGGAGTGTGGAGGAGGATGGTGGAGTGTGGAGGAGGATGGTGGAGTGTGGAGGAGGGTAGTGGAGTGTGGAGGAGGGTGGTGGAGTGTGGAGGAGGGTGGTGGCATGTGCAGGAGAATGGTGGAGTGTGGAGGAGGATGGAGGAGTGTGGAGGAGGGTGATGGAGTGTGGAAGAGGATAGTGGGGCATGGAGGAGGGTGGTGGAGTGTGGAGGAGGGTGGTGGAGTGTGGAGGAGCGTTGTGGAGTGTGGAGGAGCGTTGTGGAGTGTGGAGGAGCGTTGTGGAGTGTGGAGGAGCGTTGTGGAGTGTGGAGGAGCGTTGTGGAGTGTGGAGGAGCGTTGTGGAGTGTGGAGGATGGTGGAGTTTGGTGGATGGAGAAGGGTGGAGCAGTGTGGAGGAGGGTGAAGTGTGGAGGAGGGTGGTGGAGTGTGGAGGAGGGTGGTGGAGTGTGGAGGAAGGTGGTGGAGTGTGGAGGAAGGTGGTGGAGTGTGGAGGAAGGTGGTGGAGTGTGGAGGAAGGTGGTGGAGTGTGGAGGGAGATGACAGAGTATGGAGGGTGGTAGTGTGGAGGAGGGTGGTGGAGTGTGGAGGAGAGTGGTGGAGTGTGGAGGGGGATGGTGGAGTGTGGAAGAGGGTGGTGGAGTGTGGAGGAGGGTGCTGGAGTGTGGAGGAGAGTGGTGGAGTGTGGAGGAGGGTGGTGGAGTATGGTGGAGAAGAGTGGAGTTTGGAGGAGGGTGGAGAGTGGAGTTTGGAGGAGGGTGGAGTGTGGAGGAGGGTAGTGGAGTGTGGAGGAGGGTAGTGGAGTGTGGAGGAGGGTGGTGGAGTGTGGAGGAGGGTGGTGGAGTGTGGAGGAGGGTGGTGGAGTGTGGAGGAGGGTGAAGTGTGGAGGAGGGTGGTGGAGTGTGGAGGAGGGTGGTGGAGTGTGGAGGAGGGTGGTGGAGTGTGGAGGAGGGTGGTGGAGCATGGAGGAAGGCGGTGGAGCATGGAGGAGGGTGGAGTGTGGAGGAGGGTGGAGTGTGGAGGAGGGTGGCAAAGTGTGGAGGAGGGTGGAGTGTGGAGGGTGGTGGTGGAGGGTGGAGGAGGGTGGTAGAGTGTGGTGGAGGGTGGTGGAATGTGGAGGAGGATGGTGGAATGTGGAGGAAGATGGTGGAGTATGAAGGAGGGTGGTGGAGTGGAGGAGTGTGGAAGGGGGTGTTAGAGTGTGGAAGAGGGTGGTGGAGTGTGGTGGAGGATGGTGGAGTGTGGAGGATGGTGGAGTTTGGAGGAGGGTGGTGGAGTGTGGAGGAGGATGGTGGAGTGTGGAGGAGGATGGTGGAGTGTGGAGGAGGATGGTGGAGTGTGGAGGAGGGTGGTGGAGGATGGTGGAGTGTGGAGGAAAGTGGTGGAGTGTGGAGGAGGGTGGTGGAGTGTAGAGGAGGGTGGTGGAGTGTGGTGGAGGGTGGAGGAGGGTAGTGGAGTGTGGAGGTGGGTGGTGGAGGGTGGTCAAGTATGGGGGAGGGTGGTGTAGTGTGGGGGAGTGTGGAGGATGGTGGTGGAGCATGAAGGAGGGTGGTGTAGTGTGGGGGAGGGTGGTGTAGTGTGGGGGAGGGTGGTGGAGTGTGGAGGATGGTGGTGGTGGATTATTTCAGTATGTCAGTTATTTTCTGTTGACTTGCAATATTCTTCAAGTTTTAAATTATTGTTTTCTACTTTTTATTATCAAGTTACTTCACTTATTTCATTTATCATTTTTTTTGTTTTTGTACTACTTATTACAGTTAAAGTCCTTTAATCCGGAATGCAATTGCCCACAGACCTCCTGGATTATCAGATTTTCCGGACTACCATACCCAAAAATGTTCAAAAAACACCACCAAAAATAAAGTACACTAAAGACAACGTATGTAGGCCTGGGCGCGGTTGGATAGTTTGGAGCACTGCTTTTAGGTATTTTTCTATATTTTTCGATTTTTTCCCAATTTTTCTTGATTTTTTACACAAAAAAGCTAAAAATGACCCTGAGCTGAAAATTCCAGACCATTTTTCCAAACCATCGGATGCCGGATTATTGGAAGTTCACTGTATCTACTCAGTTCACCTGTCATTATTTCTTTGCTTTTTCTTATTACTAAAGACACTCTTCACTTATTTCACTTATCATTATTTCTTTGTCTTCACTCATTTTTATCTAGTTATTTCACTTATGTAGTTGCTTCCACTACTAAACTTAGTCATTGAGCCACTAGTTAATAATTTACAAATTTCATCCATCCATCTATCATCCAATCCTACACTGCCCCATGAGGAGTGTAGGAGTCTGAAGCTATGCAAGTTGGTCCTGACATTTCACTTTTAGTTATTTCTTGTTTCCACATACCATCTACATCTGATATCACTTTTACTCAGCAGTAGCAGCAGTCATAAGAGCCACAGGTTAGTGCATGGGTGCACTCAGCTGTGGCACAGATGAAGTGAGATGGGAATGTTTCCTCATGACTTCCCACAACCACCCATATATTTAGGCTCTTTTCTTGGCATCTGGTTATTCTCCTAATCATCTGTGCCACTGGAAACATAGTCAAGCTTTCCTTTCGCCTGTGGATGCCACCTAAACATCCCAGAATCAGATTCAGATTGAAGACCAAGGATCACCTGACACAGACAAGCAACTGTCACTCTTGTGGCTAGACAAACATTGAGCACTCAGTGCATATACCAGCATAGTATGCAATGTTGCCAGGCATCATAAAACTCTACAAGAACCTGAGGGTGATCATTTCCATATCCAGAAATTTTAAACGAGCGTGGGTCTGTATCGAGTAACGTTGTAATCAGAAGTGCTTCTTTTATATAGACAGGTCACAAATTATGGATTAATGTTTATCTGTTGATATCTGGCTAAATTATGGCACAAATTCATAGTATGGAATACCTTGTGACAAAATACAGTACAGCCCTGCATTGTTAGCACTAATACAGTACAGTATAGTACGCTACCTCCAGCATTATTTAATCAAATTTTCAGCTTCATTTCATCCGTCTCCATGAGCACACAATATTTATCACAACAACAGAAAAAAATAGTTCATCTCAATTTATGAATGTCTGGTTTCCAATCCAGTTCCATTCTGTGCCTATCCCAGGCAAGAGCTTGAGCTGTTTCACAAAACTGTCTTTCTTACCTCAATCATCAGAGAGAACTGCACTTACTGTTTTCATTTGCTATTATGCCCTGACACATAGTGCTCATTTTACATACACTGTACACAGTAGATCCCCGTTATAGTGGATTACTGACTTACGACTGCCTCAGAGCCACCAAACTGTCGTTGGCTATAACGAACAATGGTTGTTAAATGGGACTCAGTAGGTTGCAATACATGTGTTTCCTACCCTTTTTTTTCAACCTGCCCTGATTTTGTCCTCTCTTCATCGTGACTGCTGAGCTGTAATAAGAGATCATAGCAGTACTGCACAGTGCCCCCTCCCCCAAGCAACGCAGTTCATGGGTCTGGGCATTTCATTGTGTAAATGGAAACTGTGTTGATGTGTACGCTGAAACCCATGTCATAGGGAGAAATGGGTGTGGAAATGTCCCAAAATTTTCCCAAAGTCCCCCCTCCGACCTTCCTGAAAATCTTTTACTACCTCCTGAGAATACTAAACATTAATTCGTTTTCTTTCGTTTTTAAAGGCTCCAACATGCTTGCATGTGTTGGCCTTGGTCACCTAATGGCGGTTCTCCACACTGCACGATCCATTGCAGCCTCCCTGTGCAGTCCCTTAACCCTGAGGTCACACTTAATGACCTCGTCCCATGTCTTTCTCGGTCTACCCCTCATAACCCCACCCCCAATATTAACACTTCTCACCTTCCTCACCCAATTATCATCCCCCATCCTCTCCACATATCCAAACCATCTCAATCTACCCCTCCTCATCACAACACCAATACACTCCAGTCCCATCCTACCTCTCAACTCTTCCATCGTAAACCCAGCCCCTCCAGGCCTTGGACGCAGGGATGCACTGCACATCCGCCTAATCATTGTCATTTCTGTACGTCTAAGCTGGCGAATATCTTCCTCCTTCACTGCCCAGGTCTCACTACCATACAGCATTACACTCCTAACACATGCTGCATACAAAGACCCCTTAGCATGTAGGGAGAGTCCTCTCAATGTCAGGAGAGGCAAAAGCTCCCTGAACTTCTTCCAACCACTTCTCACCCTAGCCACAGAGCTAGCTCCAGCCCCACCTCCAGCACACAACATGTCTTCCAAATAACAAAACTCTTTCACACACTCAAGAGATTCACCAAGAAGTTCAATCCTTTCACGTCCGACAATCTCCACCTGCTCACCTCGACACGCCATACACATAAAATCAGTATTATCTCGCAGTCTACCTCTAATACCACTACATCTCTTATGCACCCATTTATCACACACACCGCACAAGATGGAATTACTTCCCACGCCCTTGTGGCAAACTGCACATGGCCACTCTCCCTCGTCTTTGACAGTACCGCCACCAACCCTAGATATCATCAGTTTTGTTTTATCTGCATTTACCCTTAAATCCTTGTGCCGTACCATCTCTCCACTTCCTAAACCTTTCCTCCACCTCCCTTTCGTTCTCTGCAATCAACACCAAATCATCAGCATACAACAACTCCCACGGGAGTCCGTTTCTAAAGTCACGCGAAAGGACTTCAAGTACCATGATAAACAACATAGGACTCAAGACTGACCCCTGATGCACACCAACATTCATGGAAAACTCATCACTCAAATCTCCATTCACTCTTACCTGTGTGTGAGCACCCACATACATAGCCATAACCACCCTAACCAGCCACTCCTCCAAGCCAAGCTTTCTCATTGCCCACTTCACCACCTCTCTAGGGACTCTGTCAAAGGCCTTTTCCAAATCAACAAAAACAAAATAAAGATCCCTTCTCCTACCAATATATTTTTCCTGAAGCTGTCGAACAATGAATATAGCATCAGTGGTCCCCCTACCTGGCATAAACCCAAACTGCATCTCATCAATATACACTCTTTCTCTAATCATATCTTCTAAAACTCTCTCCATTACCTTCATTATCTGATCTAAAAGATTTATACCTCTATAATTTCCTCTTTCCAGGGCATCACCCTTCCCTTTATACACATTTACAATCACACTCTTCAGCCAATCATCTGGGACAACACACTCATAAATAACCTATTCATCAGGTCAGTGACTAAACTCACCCCTGTATCGCCTGAGGCCTTCAACATTTCGGCAGTCAACCCAGACACACCTGGTGCCTTCCCCACCCTCATCCTGCCTATTGCCTCACTCACAGTAGCAGTATCAATCAAAGGCCAAGGGCCAGACACTGGATCTGCTGGTTCCAAACCTTCCTTGTCCCAGTCAAACTCCTCATTCAACAACCGGTTATAATGCTCTCTCCATGCATCTTTAATATCCTCACTGTTCACCACTACCCTTCTTTCATCATTCTTCACACACTGCTCACCTATAATATCCCAATTATCCGTCTTCACTTGACCTGCCACCCTAAATATCATATTTTTCCTTTCCCCATGATTTAGGTTATCAAGTAATAGTCTCTGTGACTTAGACTTTGCCCTGTATACCTCTCTTCTAGCCCTACACTTGGCAGCCAAATATTCCTCTTTGCTACCACTCTTCTTCCATTCCCGGAAAAGCCTTCTTTTCTCCTTAACTGCAGCTTCTACACCCTCATCCCACCACCAAGTTACTTTATGTCTTGGTGGTCCTCTTGTCCAACCGCATGTTGTAGTACACAAACAGCATCCACAAATGTCACTGGGCAAAAGAAAGGGTTATTTAGCCTACAAACTGCTACGCAGAGCAGAGTACTGTACTCACCAAAAGGAGTGACGGAGTACAGTATTGATTAGATGGCACACAGGGGTGGGGGTGTGGGGGGGGGGAGTATCCAAGGATGAGGGGCTAGTGGAGGGGACTGAAGTGTTTCTAACCTCTCTGGGGCTGAGGTTAGGCCTCAAAGCCTTACTCAAACTCCCCTTTATTGTCACTGTCAGGATGTGGATAGGGTGCTGCGGAGGTGTCACACTGTGGAGACTGTTGAGACCGAGGTACCTCCAGCAAGAACATTGCCAGGCTAACAGGGGGAGTTACCGTGCTGGCTGATATGGGGTACAATTTATGCTGCAGTACTAATCATGATTAGTGAAAGCCAGAATCGCACTGCTCACAGGCCTACTGTACTGGGCATAAAGAAGTGCTAAGAACAGGATATGAAACAAACTGCAAAAAGGCAAAACTCTAGGCCAAGTTAGTCTAAAATGGGTATACTTTTCATTCTTAGTACTAGAACGACACTGAACAGTACTCATTCATTTTCAAATATGTGCTTGAATTCCCTTATAAGGGGAAGAACCTCCAATTTAACAAATTTTCTGTTTTAACCCCTAACATACTACAACTGACAGTGGTCAGTTTGCTAGTTTGCAAGTAATGTCCTATGACTGATGATCATAGAAGGTCTGTTAAAAACTGCCCAGCGCTAAGTTATCCCCTTTTATGATGAAAATGGTTCCTACCCAATCAGAACTAAGGGATGAGGTGGTGAGAAGGAAGATCCCACCCCCTCACCTGGTCTGTGGGGGACCACCCTCTAGTCATTTCACCTCCCTCTAGCTGATTGGATATAGCCAGCTCTGTTCCCTCCCACCCAAACTACTCACAAATACCACATCTACATTGTATGGAAGGTGTCTCATGCCCGCTCACCCCCCCTCCCAGCCCCCCTCCTCCACCTCCCTCCACCCCCCTTCACATCAAATGACACGGCAATTTCCCTGCTATGATCGCTTTGTGTGTATTTCCTCTCACCATAATCCCCCCACAATACCTCCCCCACATTGGGGATCTGTCTCATCCCCCCCCTCACCCCCACCAGACCCCCACAACTCTCCTTCACCTCCTTCCACCCCACCTTTATATCGAATGACAAGGCAATTTCGCTGCTATGATCGCTTTGTGTGTGTTTCCTCCAACCATAACACCCACCACACCACCTCCCCGGAACTGGGGGTGTCTCATCCCCCCTCACCCACACCGGAGACCCCCCACCCCACCTCCACTTTCCTCCCTCCACATCCTTTGTCCTGAATATGACATGGTAATTTCCCTGCCATGATCAGCCTGTCTGTGTACTGTTATCAAAAATTTGTTCCCCCTCCCTTTTTCTTTAAAACTCTCAAGCTGAGTCCTACACCTAGTTTCATCAATGGACACATTATTTTACATTGACGAGGTAGGTGGGGGCACTCACCATCCACTCACTCAATGTAGTGCTGCTCTCAGGTGTCTGCCCTTTCCTCTCCTCCATCCTTCTTTCCTTCCATCCTCTCCTGTCTTTCTTTCCTTCATTCTTTCCTCATCCTTCTACCTACGGGTGACTTTACGCTCCCTCTTCTGTCTTTCTTTCCCTCATTCTTTCCTCTTCCTTCTGCCTGTGGGTGGCTCTACACTAAGTGACAAGCCAAATGGTTTCCTGTACACCAGGAAACCATTTACTACGTTGGGTAGTAACCATATAACCAAATGATTGCGCCTGGTGGTTTAGTGGGTAATTATGGTGCTCCAATCGGATTGAGCCGGTGCAGGTTTATATCCAAGGGTTGGTTGGGGTTTATTACTCACATAATGCCACTCAGGGATGAGTCAGGCTGGTCACTCTCATACACGTCAGGACCAACTTGCCTAGCCCCGGGCTCCTACGCTCCTCATGGGGCAACATAAGATTGGATGATGGATGGATGGATGGATTTCATTAACTTTGGTATGGTTCTTTAGTGAAAATTAGTTTTTTGACGAATTTTTCAAGTTTGGATTTTTTCTTTCTTTTTTTTACTCTCAAGCTGACTCCTATACCTAGTTTCATAAACAGAAACATATTTTACATTGATTTCATTTATTTTGGCTACGGGTGACTTTACACTCCCTCTTCTGTCTTTCATTCCTTCATTCTTTCCTCTCCCTTCTGCCTGTGGGTGACTCTACACTGAGTGACAAGCCAAATGATATCCTGTACACCAGGAAACCATTTACTATGCCTGGTGGTAATCATATAACCAAATTTTGGCGCCTGGTAGTTTAGTGGGTAATTATTGTGCTCCAGTTGGATTGAACCGGTGAAGGTTTATATCCAAGGGGTGATTGGGGTTTATTGCTCATGTAATGCCACTCAGGGATAAGTGAGGCTGGTCATTCTCACCTTAAATGTCAGGACCAACTGCCAAGTCCCAGGCTTCTACGCTCCTCATGGGGCAACGTAGGATTGGATGATGGATGGATAGATCTTCTTGCGAAAATTAAGTTTCCATCGATGTTTTCCTGTTTTCTCTTACCGTGAGGGGGGACTTATGTAATCTCTGAAGGGCAATTTTGCAGGTAACCATTAGGTCTAGGGGACTGAGAGTGGCATTTTCAGGTGTGTAAATTCAAGCTCTTCAAATCTGTAAGAAAAATTTTTTACCTTGGTGGAAGGTGAAAAAATCGACCCTGAACTGGGGGAACATAGCTTCAGTAAAATGCTCTCTTTAGGGGTTAATAAACTTCACTTCCCCCCAATCAGTTTGTTATAATGAAGTCTCCTGTACTTAATTCCATACTATATTACATAACCAAACACTGACAGATTTCTATGAAAACAGACTGCAGTCCAACCTTCTACAAACATGGCAGGCAGGAGGGTGATGATGGATGTAATATGCTAAATAAATGTGGCATGATAGGTAGACAAAGCCAGGATATTCAACTGCAAGAAAGCATGCCTGTACAGTACAGGCACATTTTCTAGGGGGTTGGCTAGACATTTCTGGTGTCTAGCAGTTCCTATAACTGCAAAATTTTTTCCATGGAGGAATATTTCGTATCGAGCATTCTCTTAATCACGATTAAGGATTCAGATAAGAGTGGATACATGCATAAAAACAAGATGATCCAAATAAGCGAAAATTCAGATATGAGTCATCTGGATACTATGGGTTCCCTGCATACATAAAATTTTAGCAAAATGAATGTTCAAAAACAATACAACAAGCACTACTACCTATACAGTATTATCACAAGCATATACATTACTCAAGTAACTAACATAAAAGAAGACAAACACCTATATATATAAAAACATGAAAGGCATCATGATCTTACTTGAGAAGATGTCTTCGTGTAAACTTCCATCATCTGGGAACGAACTTCTTCCATCAGGTATGGCATGTCAGCTTTGGTCATGCCTTTTGTGGAAATGGGTGGCAAGCAGGTGACAATTATGTGGCCTGAAAAAAAGAGCACAGGTAAAGTAAATAAAATTAAAAATATAAATCCTAACATAAAACCATATATACTGGATATTCAAATATATGAGAGTAAAGTTGTAAATTAACCTTTTTGTGTTCACTCCATAATCACTCTAAGCGAAAATTTAGACACATACTTCCACTGTCTGGTGAATACACTCAAACGTTGAATACCGCAAGCAACAGGGACTGAACAAGGGCTTAGGTATCGAAATCCACATCACTCAAACAATATGCCTGCATGTACAGTATAATGGTACAATGTGTTCTGGCAACTTTCCAAAACTCTCACTTTTACCCTTCCTTACCGCCTTACCCCACATAAGTTACCCCATTAACCCCTCCGTGGCCACCAGCGTCGAATGACGTTTAGCCGATCAATGGCTGCAGGCGTCGTTTGAGCGCGGCCTATAAAAAACTGCAAAAATTTTTGGGAAGTGAACGTACCATTCTGTACGTCTTCACACTGACCTTAAACTACACTCCCATACACCTCATCAAGCAGTTCAAAGCCTGCTGCTGTGATGAGTAGATTTTCGATTTTTTCGCTCCTAGCCATGCCTAAACAAGCACAACTGCACCCATTATCTCGACCCAGGCAGAACAAATCACACACAACCACCTGCTTATGATTATGAAGTAATACTGGAACATAGAAAAAGACATGATAATAAGTGAAAAATGGCATGGAGAGGTGGCACAATGGACGCAACTTCATCTAAGCATTTGCCATACAAGTACCTGTAAAACAATGAAGGGAGGCAATATTCATTCTTACTTGTAGGGGAGGTAGTTTACTTATAATACAAGGGTTATCAATAATTCCAAAAGATTTGTTCTGAATTTTGTCTAGCTGTTTTAGTGCAACCTCTCTACATCCATTCCACATGGGTGAGCAATGTTCAAGTTGAGAGCACACATGACTATTATAATAAATTATAGCTAACTGCCCGTCAGTGAAGAAGTTTCGGATTCTGTACAACATTCCAAGTATCTTTGAGGCAGTTTTAGCAAGTGATCTGACATGAGAGGTCCAGCTGAGGGCATTGTTAAGTGCGACAACGAGAATTTCAATACTTTTGGAGATGGGAATATTAGTAACACCGAAAGTAATATACAAATCTGGCAATATCTGTCTATTAGTAAATTGTATATACTTGGTTTTACAAGCCCTGAATGAGACACGATTATTATGTCCCCATTCACTGATCTAGGATATGCCTTGATTTATGGAGATGACTGAACTGAGTTGAGAGTTAGAGGTATTAAACTTTGTAAATGGGTGTTTGAGAGTGAATGAACTGTGAAGTGTTGAGTCATCTGCATATGATTGGATGGGATTGTGAGTGACAGATAAGCGATCATTAATATGAACTAGGAATAGGGTTGGCATCAGAACTGATCCCTGTGGCACGCCGATGTTAACTAAGTGGAAATTGGAAAATACATCATCTATTTCTACTCTTATCCTTATGTTATGAGACATGAGGAAAGCAGAGGAACAAAAGACGTTAGTCCATAGCAAGGGAGTTTGGGCAGCAGGGAATGGTGCCACACTCTGTCAAAAGCTTTAGAAATACCAGGGGCTACTGCATGAGTTTATCCACACTGGTCAATTGACTGATGGTTGGTATGAGTCAGAAGAATGAGTATGTCAATGGTGGATCTTTCATGGCGAAAACCATATTGTCTATCACTAATTAAAGTTGTTGGATTCAAGGTGTTTAACTATGTGCTTATTAATTACAATTTCAAATACACTCAATCCTTGAGTAACACGTGGTTGAGTAACACGTTTTTGTTCTAACGCGGTCATCATAATGAGACAAGTCATGTCAACACGCGGAAAAACTCGAGCTCACGCGGGAAGTCAGTTGGCCTGGCGACTAAATTTAAAAGTCGCGCGTGATGACGTCACCCTCTAAACTTTGGGTACTTTTCCTGGGCACATAGTTCCAATCTGTATGAGTATTGATCTCAATACCACACCCAGCCACCTAAGCCAAGCAGCCCTAGTGGGATAGGTTAGGTGTAATGTAGAAAAAATTTTGCCTGGGAAACACACTGAGCATATTTTTAAGAAAAACCTATGGTTAGTTTTGAAACAACTGGGCGAGCATCATTCCTGGCTGAAGGTTCCCGGTGGCGAGATGAATACGCATACAAGATGGAAATATGCTTCATGGGCACACTCAAGGCCAAATGGTTAGACAAAATTTATGGGTTTCGCAATTTCAGGGGATGAAATGGAACGAAAATGTATGCTAATCAGGAATTAAAAAAAAAAAAAAATCCATGTGTTCTCGTGAGTTAGGGTTCAGTTCCACATTCTTCATTCGATTTCATGCTTCCCAACACATTTCGGACCAACTGGGCATATGGTTATCAGTCCTTTCTCATGCCTCACCTAGTTCTTACCCACTCATAATGGGTTTTGCAGTTTTAAGGGACGAAATGGAATGAAAATGTTTGCTTGACAAAAAGTTACTCTTTTATCCATGTGTTCTTGTAAATTAGAGTTCAGTTCTACATTCTTCGTTCGATTTAGTGCTTCCCAACACATTTCCAACTAACCGAGCATACGGTTATGTCCTTTCTCGCGCCTCGCCTAATTCTACTCCACACTCATACTGGGTTTCACAGTTTTAGGGGACGAAATGGAACGAAAATGTTTCCTAATTAAAAAAAAAAAAAAAAAACTTTCATCCATGGGTTCTCGTAAGTTAGTGTTCAGTTCCACATTTTCGTTCGAATTCGTGCTTCCCAACACGTTTCGGACCGACTGAACATACGCCTATAAAATCCTTTCTCGCATCTCACTGACTTTACCTCACAGTCATATGAGTTTCGCAGTTTTAGGGGACAAAACTGAATGAAAATGTTTGCTAACCAGAAAAAAAAATTACTTCCATGTTCTCTCACAAGTTAGCATTCAGTTCCACATTCTTCGATCTTCTTCCTGATAGTCTCGTATTTTTCCGATTACCTATGGGAGGTAAATAATCGTTTCATGCTAAATCTGTTTCCCCGTTGTTTTTAGCTGTGTTACACTGTGTCAACTCATTTGACTCGTCAGGGTTACAGTGAAAGGGCCTGTCCTAAAAGTTAACTACAATTGACCTAACCTAGCCTAACTATACCTAACCTAGCCTAACTATACCTAATAATTTAACCTTATCTAACCTAGCATCCAGTTGGAAAATTGGGAGACGAAAACCACCTTTGAGTACGTCAAGACAATCATAGGTACGGCTTAAGGAACGTGATGATAAAATGTGGGAAGTTTTTCTGCAAGAAGTTGTAATTTATCACCCTTAAAATAGTCAGAAAAACACCGAAAACAAACTGGAGGAATGTGAATTGAATTGGTATGGTCTTTCTCCTGCTGTAAGTAAAGCGTACGTTTACCGAAATGGCAAAAAAGTGTGGAGAACATGAAAGCACCATCATAATGATTTGGAAGGACCAGGAGAAGATAAAGATCGTGCGAAGGAAGTGATGCGAACCTTGTAGCAATGAAAGTTTATATTTGTCCTGAAGCTGACTGAGAAGCTTAGGCCTATAGGGCATTATGTGGAGTGTCAGAGAAATTGTCATTTTTACTCCTTACCACCTTACCCCACGTAAATTACCCCCACTTATATGCACCATCAGGTAAAACAGTGATATAATCATTGTAATTAAGATCACCAATGATATTAGAAAAAGCATTAACAAAAATGTTGGGCTAGGTACCCTTATGTTGATTTGTAGCTTCCCGGCACTCACTCCCCACCCCCCACCGATAATGTTATCAAAGTTTCGCCTCCTCGTATCTTGTGGCCTTCGGGAGAAACGTTAGGCCGTATGGTTAGACTAAAATTTATGGGTCTGGCAGTTTTAGAGGACGAAATGGAACAAAAATGTTTGCAAAAAAAAAAAAAAAAAAAAAAAAAGTACTCTTTCATCCATGTGTTCTTGTGTTAGCATTCAGTTTCACATTCTTCGTTCGATATCGCTTTTCCCAACACATTTTGGACTGACTGAGCAGTTTAGCCATATGCTTAGTCTGTAAAACTGTAGGGAGGCGCGATATCAAATGAAGAATGTGAAACGGAACGCTAACTCAAGAGAACACAAGGATGAATGTAATTTTTTTTTCTGGTTAGCACACATTTTTGTTCTGTTTCGTCCCCTAAAGCCGTCAAACCCATGAATTTTCATCTAACCACATGGCCTAAGGTCTCTCCTAAAGGTCACATGATACAAGAGATGGCGAAACTTTGACAACAACAATGGGGTTGAGGAGAGGGAGGAAAATACCACGGAGCTACGTATCAATTAAAGGGTACCCAGCCCAACTTCTGCTTTGTTAATGCTATTTTTAATGCCACTGATTTTTAAAATAACAATAGTTACGTCTCATTGTTTTACATGATGGTGGGTGCAAGTAAGGGTTAATTTACGTAGAGTTAGGTTGTAAAAAGGGGTAAAAGTGAGTTATAAAAAGTCGCCAGAACACATTGTACCATTATACACACAAACATATTGTCTGAGTGACGCGGATTTGGGTACCACGGTCCTTGTCCAGTCTCTATTGCCCGCGGTACTCGAGGATTGAGTGTACTTTACCAAGAGATGTGATAGCTATTGGTCTGTAATCAGTGGGGTCAGAGGAACTTCCTTTCTCTGGAACTGGGTGGATACAGGCTTCTCTCCATGAATTAGGGAATGAAGAAGTACATATGCATAGTCTGAATCATTTAGCTAGAAAGGAGGCAAGTTCTGGGGAACAAATTTTCCAAACAACTGGAGGAATTCCATCTGGGCCTTGAGCTTTGTTGGTTGGCAAACTGTCTAGGATGGATTCTACATATCTAGTCTGTATTGTAAGAGGAACAATTTCAGGACAGTCAAGTTCAAGTACTTGGACGTTCTGGCTGACTTCCTCTACCATAGAATTTTTGGTAAATGTACTGCCAAATATATTTGCTTTCCCAAACGGGTCATTTGTAACGCTGCCATCTGAAGATTTTAGTGGGGGAATGGATGATGACTTGTTAACGTTATTATGCAAAGAACTGAGAGCTGACCAGAATATTCTATTGTCATTAAGGGTTGTTAACCCCTCTGTGGCCGCCGGCGTCGAATGACGTTTAGCCGATAAATGGCTGCAGGCGTCGTCTGAGAGCAGGCTATAAAAAACAGCAAAAATTTTGGGGAAGTGAACGAACGTTCTGAACATCTTCACCTTGACCTACACTACACTCCTATACACCCCATCAAACAGTTCAGAGCCTGCTGCCGTGATGAGTGGATTTTTTATTTTTTCGCTCCTGGCCATGCCTAATCAAGCACAACTACACCCATTATCTCGACCCAGGCAGAACATATCTTTGGCCTTTCTTGCAAAACACACACAACCACCTGTTTAAGATTATGAAGTAATACAGGCACAAACAAAAAAGATGTGATAATAAGTGAAAAATACATTTTTGTCTTGGTATCTTTACCTATTTATTCAGGTTTGCTGTGATGGTTTGGATCATTAGAAGCAGTGCAACTTGTAGAAAACTGTGAAAATTTTCAGGAAGTGAATGAAAATTTGGGACATGAGACCGACCTTGACTTCACCCTCTCACATATCATATGTCAGTTCACCACCTGCTGTCATGACGAGCAGATGTATGATTTTCTCGCTCATGGCCATGCCTAAAAACACATGGTTACACCCATTATCTCGACCCAGACAGAAAATACAATCTTTTTCCTCCCTTGCAAAACATACAGAACAACCCTGTTTACGAGACCACAATATATGTTGCGAAAATAACAAGGTAAAATGATAAAGATGAACGTAAAATGACAGTGAAAGATGAACACGTTAATATGGAAAAAATACATTTTCCCTTGTCTGTAAACGTATTTATTTCTGCTTTGTCTCTGTATTCGTAATAATTAGACTTATTCTTAGTTCTGAAACTGCATTACGATTCTATATTTAGCCATGCTCGTGGTGTGGGAGCTCAAAGTTGCGACTCAACTTCCGTATTGCTAATCAGATCTGATCCTCCACTTTGTTCTCCTGTGGCAGAGACTAGCCTCGGAGGATGTGCAATTTTCTCATTTAGGACTGAAAATTCAACCCTTTTGCTCCCTTTTCCAAGCATGGGCACAACGATGACGTAAGAAATAACTCGAAACTGCCATAAACATATTTTATATCAAAAAGGTGAAAAAATATTCATAGCAATTTTTTATCTAGCCATTCTTGACATATTACAGTATGTAGTGAAATCATTCCATATCATCATATCTCATATATGTGCAACATTTCAGCACCATTCCCATTGTTTTGGGAGGTAAACAAAAAAACAACAACACCTGCCTAGCTGCATTGCAGCGCGCCCCTGGGCAGCGGATATCGGTTGCCGATATTTCTGCAACTTCCGTGCTCCATTGCAAGCCACAAAATGCGTCTAGGAAGCTGGGATTTGCACTGTTAGGTGCATCTGAACTTTCTCTTCAATATGGCATAAAAAAAAAAATCAGTTTTCAAACCTTCCAAAAATGGCCCCGGCGTCGGCTTGGTGTGCATGGAAAATTCCAGGTCTTTGGCCACGGAGGGGTTAAGCAGTTTTGATGCTTGATTTTGAAGAAAGTTTGATTTAGCAAGATTTATTACAGCTTTTGCATGGTTTCTAGCATTTTTAAATTGACAGAGGATTCAGATGTTTTTGATTTTAGGAAAGAGTTATATGCTAATGACTTTGGGTCATTGCTCTGGCACAGATGCTATCAAACCACTTTGGAGAGTTCAATCTATTAGTGAAATGATGACTTGGTATGAATAAATTCGTACCAGCTAGTACTAAGTCATTAATGTGGGACTGGGTAGAACTGACATCATTAGAGAAGAAAGACTGCCATGGAATGTCAGCAAGATAATTTCTAAATCCATCCCAGTTTGACCGATCAAAGTGCCATCGGGTCACCCTGACAGATTCAAAACAGGAAGGTTTGGGAGGGGGGGGGGTCTAACTAATAAGGCTTTGATAAGATTGTGGTCAGAGGATCCAAGTGGTGACAGTACTTCTATCCTGTACTGATCTGGATTATCTGTCAGGAATAGATCCAAGAGATGGGGATTATGATCAGGATTATCTGGTATTCTGGTTGGTTGCAAAAGAGTCTGTATTACCCCCCAAATAATCATAAATTATATGTGATTACCTGTTTATTAACACTTAACTATTGAAGCATTTATAAAGTTTACAAGTTGGTGGGAAATTTAATGATAATACTGTACAGCACAGTACAGGCTGTACTCTGCAAGGGGGCTTAGTGGCTTGGGGGGGTTGATTTTTTATACATTCTATTAACCTGGGCTATCTAGCAACATTGGATGATGTAATGGCCTGATGAACTGTAACAGGATGAGCTATTGGATGATTTAATGGCCTGATGCACTGGATTAGGGCATGTGTGTATGTTTGTGAGTCTCGGGCTTGGATGTGGCCCAGCTCGGGTGCACAATAAATGACGTGCTCGAACTGCAAGTTGCATGGTGATGACACAGGCATTGATTTTTATCTCAAAGCTTTAATCAAAATCGCTATACCCAAACGTGTGATAACCAAGAGATAACTGTATAGCATGAAAAAATATTTTGTAAAGTAGAGGTTTTTGGAAACTGAATGTTTGGATCTGGGAGTTTTTACTACAAGTACATTCAGGAGTGCCTGTATTTATGCACAAGATCAATGGTCACAAGTCACAAGACAAATATAGTCACAAAAGCACACATATGAACTCTAGAACAAGCAGGATACCATGAAATGCTTAGAAAGTCTAAACTGTGGTACTGTACTTTAAGGTTTTTCCATGCCTCTGGTTTTCCTAAAATACATAACAAACACCACAAAGTCAAAATTTTCATTATATTAACAATATAAAGTGAAGAAGGAGGAAAACCGTAATTACGTACACGCCAAAATTCTTGAGATGAAGCATGCCTGTGGCTGGCTCAAGCTAAAGCCCAGTTCTGCCATATGCATATAATTGTTGTATTAATAACTTCTTGACTCTCCGTATTGTATATTTTTCAGAATTATGACAGTGGTGTTAACTGTGCATTACATTAAACTACTGTGATGAGGAAATGGAAAATGTGAGTGCATTTAAGTTCTAGGGTAGTGTGATGAATAAGAATGGAAGATTAGAGGATGACGTGCTTGACAGGGTACAACAGAAAAGAAAGGCTGTTGGTTCTGTGAAAGCATTGATAAGAAATAGAGAAGTGGGCATGGAAGTAAAATTGCCGCTGCATGATAGTAGTGACACCAACGCTTCCATTTGGAAGCAAAGCTTGGACCTAGTTGGAAAGACAAAAGTCAGGAGTAAGTGCAGTGGAAATGAGTTATTTGAGAGGAACATGAGGAGTTACATGGAGAAACAGACTGACAAAAGAGGAAACAAAGGAGCATTGTGGAGTGGATGTGGATGTGATAGAAAGCGATAGGAAAAATACATTGTGGTGGTTTGGCCACATGGAGAGGATGGAAAATGAGAGTCTAACGTGGAGAGTGTATCTGGGAGAGGGGGAGACCAAGGATGAGACAGAGGGATGGAGTGGAGAGGTATATGAGAGATGGGGTGAACTGGGGGGAGGACAGTAAAATGGCAGGAGACAGGGAGGCATGGAGGCGATTTGTTTCTGGCCACCTCTTCCAGGATTAATGCAACTGACTATAGATAGATACACAGATAGATCATTAAAAAAAGACTCCAACAAGCTTGCATGCATAGGCCTTGGTCACCTCGTGGTGGCTCTCCATGCTGCTTAATCTTTGGCTGCTTCCCTCTTCAGTCCCTTATCACTGAGATCACACTGTATGACCTCATTTCAGGTCTTTTTTGTCTTCCTCTCGCAACCCTACCCAAAACATTCAAATCTCTCATCTTCCATGGCTAATTGCCATCCTCCATCCTCTCAACATGCCAAACCATCCGCATCAACTCCTTACAACACCAATACATTCAAGTCCCATCCTTCTTCTCAACTCTTCAATTCCTATCCTAACCCACCAGGCCTAACATTCAAGGAAACACAATACGTTCATCTAATCACTGTCATTTTCATCTGACCTAGCCTAAGAATGTCCTCCTCCTTTATTGCCCTGGTCTCACTACCATACAGCATACACACCTAACACATGCTGCATATGAGGATCCATTAGTACAGAGGAAGAGCCCTCTCAAAGTTGAGATGCAACAGCTCTCTGAACTTCCTCCGACTACTCCTTACCCTAGCCAAACAGCTTGCACCAGCTCCACCTTCACCACATAACATATCCCCCAAATAACAAAATTCCTCCACACTCTCACGTGACTTTCCAGCACGACATTCAATCCTTTCACACCTCTCAATCTCCACATGCTCTCCCTGAGACACCATACATGCAAAATCAGACCTATTTCAAAATCTACCTCTAATACCATTACATTTCTTATGCACCCGCTTATCACAAACACTGCACAAGATGGAGTTACTTCCCACACCCTTGTGGCAAACTGAACAAGGCTACACTCCCTCTACTTAGGCAGTACTGCCACTAGCCCTAAATATTATCACTTTTGTTTTATCTGCAATTACTCTCAAACCACTGTGCCCCATTCCTTCTCCCCACTTCCTAAATTCTTCCTACACCTATCTCTCATTCTCTAAAATCAACACTAGGCCATGAACATACATCTACTGTACTATGGAAGTCAGTTTCTAAGCCACGTGCAAGAACTTCAGGCACCATGGCAAACAGTACAGGGCTCAAGACTGACCCCTGTTGCATGCCAACATTCATGGCAAACTCATCACTCATATCTCCATTCACTCCCATCTGGGTGTAAGCACCCACATACATGACCATGACCAATCTAATTAGCCACTCCTCAAGCCCATGCTTTCTCACTGCCCACTTAACACACCCCTAGGGGCTCTGTCAAATACCTTCACCAAATCAATGGAAACAAAGTATAACTCCCTATTCTTTCTAGCATTTTTTTCCTGAAGCTGGCAGACAATGAATATGAAATCAGTGGATCTCTTGCTTGACATAAACCCAAATTGCATTTCATTTATATTCACTCTTTCCCTTATCATTCAGAGGATTCCCTCAATTTCCTTCATTATCTGATCCAAAAGTTTTGTTTCAATAATTTCCCATTTCCAGTACATCACCCTTTCCCTTACACACATTTACAGTCAAACTCTTCAGTCATTTATCTGGGACGGCACAAACACATAAATAATCGTTCATTCATTCATTCTTTGTCCAATCCTACGTTGCCCCACGAGAAGCATAGGAGCCCAGGGTTAGGCAAGCCAGTCCTGACATTTAAGAAGAGAGTGACCAGCCCCATTCATCCCTGAGTGGCATTACAAAAGCAATACACTTCAACCACCCCCTGGATGTAAACCTTCGCTGGCTCAATCCGAGCTGGAGTGCTGTAATTACCCACTAAACCACCAGACCCCAAAATTTGGTTACATGGTTACCACCCAGCGTAGTAAATAGTTTCCTGGTGTACAGGAAACCACTCAGCTTGTCACTCAGTGTAGAGTCACCCACAGGCAGAAAGAAGAGGAAAGAAGGAAGGAAAGAAACAAAAAGAGGGAGTGTAAAGTCACCCATAGGCAGAACCAGATGAAAGACTGAAGGGAAGCACGACAGAAGAAGATGGAAGGAAAGAAGGATGGAGGAGAGGAAAGGGCAGACACCCGAGAGCAGCACTACATTGAGTGAGTGGATGGTGAGTGCCCCCACTTACCACAACAATAAAATCAAATTTATCATATCAGTAACTAAACCCACTCCTATATCTCCTGACACCTTCATCATTTCAGCAATTAACCCGACACACCCCACTGCCTTCCCCACCTGCACCCTGCCTATTTCTTGCAGGAGCTGCATCAATCAAAGGCCAAGGGTCAAACACTGGATCCACGGACTCCAAACCTTCTGTTTCAATCAAACTGCTCATTCAGAAACTGGCAATAATGCTCTCTCCGAGTGTTTTTAATATCTTCACTGTCCACCATTACCTTTCCTTAATCATTCTTCATACACTGCTCACCTGTGACATCCCTGTTTTCCCTCCATCTGATTTGCCACCTTGAATACCAAAATTTTTGCTTTTGGCACTATTTAGGTTATCCAGTAGATGTCTCTTAAGACTCAGATTATGCCCTATATACCTCCTTTTTGACCCCATGCTTCACAGCCAAATATTCCTCTTTGTTACCATCCCATTTCCACTCCCAGGAAAGCTATCTTTTGTCCTTAATCCCTGCTTCTAAACCCTCATCCCACCACCAAATTACCATATGACTTGGTGGGCCCCTTGTCCATTCACACACAGAATCAGTATCTCTCAAGGGATTGTTCTTGAAAGCTCTGTACTGCTCATTCACACTTCTGTCCACTGCTCCCTGTTCAGCCACCACTCTTTTCATCTTGTTACAGAAGGGATCCCTTACTGCTTCCAAATTTCCCTCCTGGATGCATAAGTCCTCTTCTTCCCTACTTGCTCCTTCAGCACCATGCTACGTATCAGTCATCTTTGTTGCTGCACACACTCTTAGCACCCCAGAACTTTAAAATCTCTCATCAACATCCTATCAGGCCTCCTAACCAGAAAATATTCAGCCTGACTAATCAACCTACTCTCTCTTTTCCCAAAATATGTGTTGCACACAATCATGGTCATTGCCTTCTTAAACTCTAGTACCCTTTCCCGTTCAGCATTCTTTGTGCTATATGCACATCCTCCATGCACCTCTTCATATCCTTCAGCTGCTTCACCCACATGACAATTTAAATCCCCACCCAAAACTACAACCTCATCCTACTCCATACCACCAACTACACAAATCAAGTCATTCCAGAATCTCTTCATCATCCAAGCCAACCTGTGGAGCATGCCCTGATATAAGTGCAATCATGAGTTACCAAATATTTTCACAGCTATAATCATTCCAATTACAGTACTCTCATTACATTCATGACACACTCCACCCATTTCTTATTGACCAGCATGCTCACACCATACATCAGCTTACATTTCCTTGTCAAAATAGCTTACACCCTACAGTCCATCCTAACAACCATCCTAGATGACCCTCCCCTGAACTACCTCCCTGTAGGAAGCACACATCCACCCACCTGTTACTCAGTCTCCATCACTCCCCCCACCCCTTCTACTTTTCAAATTACAGGTATACCCCAGTTTAACGAAGCAATTTGTTACATAAAACTCATCGTTAGGCAGGGTATCGTGTATCAGAGTAGATTTAAAATGTAAGGTAATGGGATGTATTTTCAGCCTTGGGTTGGATGGTGAGGATATGGAGAATGTGAGTGCATTCAAGTACTTGGGTAGTGTGATGAGTAAGGATGGAAGTTTTGGGGATGAAGTGATAGAGAAATAGGGAGGTGAGTATGGAAGTTCAGCAGTCAATGCATGACAGTATTGTGATCCCTACCCTAATGTATGGAAACGAGGCATGGACTTTGCTCGAGGGGAACAAGTCAAGAATGAGAGCAGTGGAAATGAGTTTTCTGAGAGGAACTTGTGGAATGACATGGAGGGACAGGCTGACGAATGAAGAAGTGAAAGAACTTTGTGAGGTAAATGTGGATGTGATTGAGAAAATTAGGAGAAATACACTGAAGTGGTTCAGACATGTGGAGAGAATGGAGAATGAATGACTGATTAGAGGGTGTATGTAAGTGAAGTGGAGGGTTTGAGAGGGAGGGAGAGACCAAGGAAGAGGTGGAGGGATGGAGTTGAGAGGTATATGAGGGAGGGGGGACATGAGTTAGGGGGAGGGGGACATGAGTTAGGGGGAGGGGGGGACATAAGTTAGGGGGAGGGCAGTCAAATGGTAGGTGACAGAGCGACTTGGAGGTGTTTTGCCTGTGGCCACCCTCTGTGGGATTAGGGCATCGGGCTATAGATAGATAGATAGGTTTCCCCTGCAACCAAGTGCGAAACCCACCCTAATATGGCCAAAAACAAGTTTAAAGCCAATCTAAATGGCCTAACAGCTGTAAAAGATGCTAACCTAAACCTAACACCTGTGAATAACTTACTAAAACCAACAAATCAAATATGAAAATCATCAAATATAATTCTGGAAAAAATCAAACTTCGTAAACTGTACCCCAAAATGACAATGTTCACCACGCCTATGGCTAAAACACATTAAGTCTAAAAACTGTTTATACATCAACCTAAATACACAATTTTAGTCTAAAATATCAAAATCGGTATTAAAAAAAAAAAAAAAATCCAACGTTAATATGGAGTTTGGCCATCTTTAGGCAGAGTATGATGGTATTTCTACCCCCATTGTTATGCCAGGACATTGCATCTAGGGGCATCGTATATAGGGGTATTAGGTATTTCTACCCCCACTGTTAAGCCAGGGCATTGCATCTAGGGGTATCGTATATAGGGGTATTACTGTACCCACATTCTACTATGGCCAAAAGAGAGGGGAAAAAAAAAAAATTGACAGAGCTGTACTTTAGGATGTTTAAGTCTTTGTTAATGAGGCCCACAGCTGTCTGGTTTATCTGGAAAAATTAGTTAATATGGACTGGCTTTCACCCCCAATTAGTCCTGATTACTCAGGTTTTATTGTAGTTAGATTGATAGCTGCTGCCTTTACAGGAAAACAGACACTATACCTGGATTGAATATTTTACAAGGATGACTGAGAAATCCCCTGTATGAGGAGTAAACAATGGGAAGGATGGGTAGCTGGCCTTCAACAGCCAAATGGAAGGCACCTTTCTTAAATGGCAGCATCTCATCACTCATGCTTCGTGTGCCTTCTGGAAACACCCACAGCTTCACCTGTTGGAAAATTTTTATCATCATATTGGTCAGATCTGCTTTGCACATTAAAGTTTTGGTTATGAACATATGGTTATTATTTATTTAAAAAAAAAAAAAAATAATAATAATGATAATAATTCCATTCCTGTACTTAAAGCTACAGTGTATTCAGCAAGGATGGAGTCAACTCTTTTATCATCAATTCCAATTCAACTCGTCAAAACAAAATAAAAATTCATCAATTTCATTTGATTTCAGTTTAATACTGTATTTTCACTCCACTTTTTATTTTAAAAATTTACCAGTACTGTTGTTATCTTTGAGGTTCCTCATAGTGAGGATATACAATAGTTCATGTTCCTGAGTCAGGGATTCACTTCAGTCAGCTTTCAACTCTATCTGACAACTGTCTGTCACCCACTTTTTTATTACCGACGGTCAAAGGATTCACTATCTGGCACACAATGTGAAGCACATCTATTTTTTTTTAAATGTGCAAATGAGGGAGTCAGGATTTTAGGAGTTGGAAATGAAGTAAGGATGAGTGTCTGGCCCATTACACTGGACAAGTTATTGATACGTCTCTCTATTTCATGCTTTCTCCTTCCTTGTCCACATCCCATCCTCAGATGGGAAAAAATCAGCAGCAGCAGCACCATAACTATCATATCACTGTTATTATTCTAAACTGAACGAATATAGTTTCTACATAAAACAACCCTCATTAAAAACCACACCAGTGTCAAGAGACAAATCATAAACAAAGCTTTTGATACTGTACCATGATAAACAGTATGCTGATAAAGAGAATTATCAATACAAACATGGCAAGCTAATTTCCTTTCAGACACGAAGCTCAAGTACAGCATCAAAACCAAAGCCCCAGGTGGAGAATACCACCCAGTAGTGTTCCACAGAGTTCAACCTTTTCATTCTCTCTTTAGCCTTTCCTTCAATGAGCTACAAACCCCCAACTCCTTCAGTAACAATACTGACATGACGTACAAAGAGCACAATACACAAGAACAATTACGAATAATAACACGAAACACATAAACCACAAATCTAGATCACTTACACCAAGAAACAAAACTTCTCCATTTCAAAGACCCCAAGAACACAAGAGGCACCACACATAATTCACTACTCCAACACAGGATCCATCTCATCCATGCAACTTCATGTTGCATCCCCACTACCACGACAAAGAAGCAAAAAATAACTTCCCAACATTACACAAAATGACTCAAAAACATCCCTCCTCCACTTCCACTTAATATTACATTTTAAGAAATATACACAGTACAGTCAGATACAACGCATCATGTTTACAGCACAAAACATTCAAATGAACGTATGACTTAAAGATCCCTGGAAAAAAAGTGATTAGGGTAATTCATAGGACAGAATGCAAATTTCAGCAGTAAAAGTAAAACCCATCCAATCAGGCCTCAATGAGCAAGCACATGATCATCCTCTCTGCCCCCCCAACCCCAATATTATGCAACTCTTGCTTGTAGTTAGCTAAGAAACACATGACAAACTCAACACAGATGCAATATGAATTGTCCAAGAAAGGGGGAAAAAAAATCATGCAATCAACCTCCAGGTGTGGTGTGGCATCAGTTGTTTACGAAAACTCATATCACTTTTTTGTTCGATTTTTTCAGAGAGTGACCATTTCCACCTATATTCCTAATAACTGGTGATTTAACACTTCTAACCATCTATTTTTGTCCTGGTATCTGTCAAGGTACTTCATAAGTGTGTGTGTAAAGAACAAAAACAAGCACCTGGAATGGCTGTGATGAGATTGGGAAAGAAACCAATTCACATGATTAACAGGTCTTCATATCACTTAACTAATATTTCAGACCATTTGATTTGTACATGTATTATAAAATTTTTGATTTAATATTAACTCTAATTTCACTGTGACTGATTTCAGTTCAATGAGGTTTAAAAAATACAGCACCTGGTTGTAGCGAAGCATCCTTCCACCCAACCCCCACCTAACACAGATAGATGTTCAGCCTGTGTTTATAGTCATGAGCTTTTCATTATTTTTGAACAAGAATATAGTAGTCACTTGCTGATTGACTGAAATGTTTATTGTTTTAGGAGGTTAGCTTCAGCTGTTTCACTGCTGCTATGGTGTGAGCTAGCCTGTGAATGGATGTATGACACAAGCATTGTGGTGGCCAGGTGGGTCTGGGAGAAAGACTCACATGTGGAGAGAAACTTTTTCCATTTAATCTGGTTGCAGACATTGAATGGGCACTTTAAAATGCTGTTTAGTAGCATTTTTGGTATTTGGAGTGTGGTTATAGGGAATAATGATAAGGGTTGAAGGGTCAAAGCGGGACTCTGAGCTTGACGTTGGGATGCAATTAATTATGGTATTTCCATAAGTTCTTTTATTTATACTAAAAAAAAAACTTGCAACATGACAGGTGTTACGGACACAATTCTAGCATTGTGTGCAACTGTACTGCACATAAAAACATGGCCCCACAGAGTCATTCTTCATGAACTCCTATCAGACATTCATTCCTCTGAGACTGCCCTTCCCAGAGAGACATAAGTGTACCTAGCCATGGTACAATCTGGTCATCATACTTCATGCTCCAGTAAAAATATAAAATACAACTCACAAATAAACTAATATGCCCTTATAGAAATCCTGCCCCATCATAATACAATTAATACACTTACTTACTTCATGCACCTCTCTGTTGCAATGACAATCCTTCAACATAACTGCAAATATTTCAGGAAGAAGCCAGCTAAAGTGGTTAGTTTCTGGCAGTTTAAAGGGTTTATGTCCAGATGAGCCTGAGACCACTACAGCAGAAGTGGCAACAACAGCAACAAAAACAATAACACCTACAACAGCAACAACAGGTGACAGTGATCAAAGAAAGTTGTGGTAAAAGTCTACCAAGTGTTTAAGGAAACGTACAGTATACGGAGGTACAGTTGCGGCCAGGTTTTCCTTCCCACCCTGGTATCTCTAACCTGTAACTAAGGCACTGTCACACACAATCTCGGAATATAATGCCGACATAATATGACTGCAAAGCGCCTGCTAGCAGCCAGCACAGTACTGCATACATTAATGGTATGTGTACGACACTGTTATACCTACAGGCTTGATATAGCAGGGTGGGAAGGAACACCTGGCCGCAACTGTACATATATTAGGAATACAGTACAGTATATCAAAATGCCTGGTGAACAAAGAAATGGGTGGCTTTAGGAGTGGATGAGAATGTGTGCATCAAATATTTGTAGTAAAACAGAATGGAGAAAACACAGGAAAAGGCCTATATGGAATTTATGGCATTTCTGGGTGGATGAAAAAAAAAAAAAAAAAGGGATGAAAAGTGAATACAGAAGGATTATGCGAGCTTTTACATACGTACAGCATGAATGAAAAACTGTTGAATGCTGTAAAGGGTTTTTAGTGAGTGGCTCAATATCAGTACTAGAGTATGCCAGGCTGTGTGATGTCCCCATGGCCAAATAATATAGGTATACAGTACAATGAATATGAATAGGATAATGAGAAAGGTGCTAGGTTAGGGAACTTACTCTCCATTCAATCACCGTTGTGCTAACTCTGAGTCACTCTACATTAAGTGACAGGTAAAATGATACCCTGTTGCATAGAAAAAACATTTACTGTACTAGACTGGGTAGTAATCATAAAACCAAATAAATGCAAAGTGGTGTGATGGGATGAGTTGCTCCAACTGGAGGAAGCCCAAAGGATTTACCTCCAAGGGTTGGTTGAGGTTCATGTCTCACATATCTCTCAGAGAAGAGTAACTGTTCACCCACACCTTAAATGTGCGGACTTATGTTAGTCACACATGCAGGCAATAGGCGTGATGACTTCATGACGACTGGCATCAACAGGCCAAACCTCACCGTGTGGAGGGCCCTTGAGTCCAGACGTCAGGCGGAATGACTCCACCTCATGGAATTACGTCTGGTAATAACTCCATGTGAGGCAGAAGAAGGATTGGCATCACTGGTGCCAGTCATCTGCACGTAGGGACGGTCTGCACCAGTCGTTTGAGTGTAGGCACTGTCCATCGCCACTTCTGCTTAGGGGAACTGAGAACTCTCCTGCTCTCATGCCTCCACACACAGACAACTGGCGCCTTGATGCCTGTCCTCAATCCAAGCATTAGCGACAAATCATCAGTGTGTGTGTGTAGGGTTTTGACTTTGACACTTGAGACTGATGCCAGTCCACATACGATAATCATCATGCCAAACACCTGTGTGTGTAGTTAGCTTTAGAAGCCTAGCCCTGGGTCCCTACCCTACTGACAGGAGGGGAAAAAAAAAAATGAAGATAGACTGTCATGAAAAAAGAAGTTAAAACTTGACTTACTGAGAATGGATGGGTATGACAATAAATGGTAAGGATGGAGCATTTCAAGCCTCATGCAAGAAGATGATGCTGTGTTGCCTGGTATTAGTGAACAGGAGTTTTGCAGACTAGTCCAGAGTTTTGTTGAGATCTCTGAGTCTCTGAGCAGAAGGGGAAAGTAGGAGGGGGAGATGAAGGATGGGATGGAGAGATGAAGTGTAGAGATATATGTAGGAAGAGAAGACCAAGGATGACATGGAGGAATGGAGTTGAGAGATGTATGTAGGAGGAAGAGACCAAGGATGAGATAGGGGGGTGGAACAAAAAGATACATGAGAGAAAGAGTGTGTGAGTTGGAGGGAGGGCAGAAAATGGCAGAGACCAGGGCAATATGAAGGTGATTTATTTGTGACCACCCCTAACAGGATTAAGGGAACTTCAATAGAAAAATAGACTCTTAGCACCAACAGATAAGCATAAACCAATAGTTGTTCAGAGAAAAAATTAACTCTCAGTATGATGAGCTGGTGAATGGAGAGAGAAAATAAGTGAGGGACTTTAAGATCTAGGTGATGTAACAGAAAACAGAGGTTGTAACTAAATCCTGGTCTGTCTGGCAAATCAGATTCACAAACCACAGGTAAGTAACTGCTTTTGTGAAGCCATCCTAAATGTACAGTACATATACCATGTACGGATCCAGCACCACTTTGTAGCAGGCAGTGCCTCACCAGGGTCGAACCAGGGATCCTTCCCACGACGAGGTGCATGGAAAATATGAGATCTGGCTCTTGGGCAGATGTTGCAGCTGCTCTGTCCAAGATGCACATCACCACCATATGTAAGCTCATCAGTGCCAGAAAGGGAGTGAGGTTGTTGTTGTTGTTAACCCTGGTATGTCTCACTGAGCAGGCCCATCAACTGCAGGCAAGCAGTCACTACTGCAGGGCCATCCTGTGCACTGACCTAATGTTCCCTTGAGGCAGACAGCACCTCGCCACAGCAAGGCATAGAAGTGTGGAGGTTTGGTTCCCTGGATGAATGCCACATTTGTGTCCACCCACCCAGTTAACAGAGGCACCATGGTGGGCTCAAAATCACCTCATTATCTGGTTATATGGTATCAACCAGTGCTGTAATTGGTTTCCTGGTTTACAGAAAACCATTTCACTTGTTACTCAGTGTAGAATTACCTATAATGGAAAGATGAGAAGAAAAGTGACAGGAAGGATGGGAGAAACCTGGAATAGAGGAAGGCAGATACAGAAATGGTATCATAAAGGCGAAGGATGAAGTAATCGTAGGCAACACTAAATCAATAGGGTGGATGATGGATGCCCTTATCTACCACCAAGAGATGGGAGGTAAATGTGCAAAGGAAAGTGAAAGCACTGCATTACAAGGAAGGAAGGAAGGTGAATAAAGCTAGGATGGCCTTGATACTAAACAGAGGTCTTAGTGTGGTGGCTGCAAGACGGTTGCATGAAGGTGTGTTTGTCCCTTCATTAACATATGAGTGTGAAACTTTGGTATGACAAGAGAGTAAAAATTCAAAGAGTAAATGCAGTGGAAAAGAGTATTACTGATGAACGTGCATGGAGTGCACTGAGAGGAAAAGGGTAAGATGTAATATGATTCATGGAAGATGTTTAGTACACTAAGGAAGTCTGTCAAAAATTCTGATAATTAATGTGTGTAGATGGTCTGGTCATACAGGGGGAATGGATGAAGCTAAATAAGAGTGGTGAAAAGGGCATATGGGAGCCTGAAGCTGGGAGTAGGCATGGTTGGCAAAGATGAAGGTGGATGGACGTGGATAATGAACGTGTAAGAAAGGGGCACAGAAGATGATGGGACTGGAGAACCGACATGTGGAAAGACATGCAGTTGGCTGGATGAAATACAGTAATCCCGCATTTATCTGAACATAACAGAGCCAAAGGCATGTCCGGATAGTGGCAACATCTGAATAATGAACACTATTCCCCTACCACACCCAGACCCTACCTATACCCACCTCCAACCTATACCTAACTTATTTGTACAGTATCTATGCTTAATATAGCAGTGTTTTCCAGTCATTCAGGAATATTTAGACATCAAAACACACATAGGAATATCCAAAGTAATGCTAAACACCAAGAAAACCACGAAAAGAAAAACTCTGAAAACCAAAAAGCACCCGACCTATTCACCACTGAATGTACTGCACCCCCCATAATTTTGGCACTGATTTCAGGTCAATCTGCCATATTTAGACATCAGAACACACATGATCATCCATATTAATGCTAAACATCATGGAAACAACGCATAAACGACAAAATTCCACACAAAAACACGACGACGGTTTGAAAATCTGTTGTCTGTAGGCGTTGCCACCCATGATCAGTATATTTTTCAAGATGTTTGGGTAAAATTTTTCAAGATAGGGTAAAAATTTTCAAGGTACTATATATTATTAAAAATGATAAAAATATACATTAACTGAATCTCTGATGCCATACAGAGTCAGCATATGTACTTCCTGACTATTGATTTAAATTATTTTCCAAGTGAATTTTTGAATTTCTAAAAGTGTTACTTACCTGACCATCCAGTTTTAACACTGATCGAGTTACTACATCATATAAATTTGTTCTGAAGGGTACTTTATGAACAGAAGAGCAAGATGAATGTGAGAAAAGACTAAATAAGCAAATTCTGCATTATTTATTCATGATGTCAGACAGGCAACAAACTCAATATATTATTCTGTTCAAGCGTCCAAAAATAAAAATACACATAATTACAATACCTGGCAGTGGAGGCAACATATTGTAATGAACATGTGAGCTCACTGGAGTGGCTGTCTACTTCCCTTCTACCCTCTAGTACTTGTACAATACCATTACCTTAAATCTCAACTCAGTAGTACTGTCCAACATTATGACCCCCTTGAAATGGCAAAAAGGCCAACTGGAGGCTCTGCCAAGGGAAGAATCACACCAGCCGCGAGCTGATGCATATCTAGCACGGCTCGGAATACGACCATGACCTTGACCTACCTTCACCAATTTCGAATTCGTAGGAGATTTTCATCCCTATTGCACACCTTTAAAATTCTGTGATATCTTCAGCAGTTTCGAAGTTATCTTGGCAACAGACACACAGATGCTGACCTACTCTCACTAATTTCTAACTCGTAGGAGATTTTCATCCCTACTATACACTTGTAAAATATTGTGATGATACCTTGAGCGGCTGCGAAGTTATTGTGCTAACAGGCACACAGACACAAAAAACAAACTGAAAACAATATTCGTAGATTTTCACCCCTGTTACACACCTGTAATATTTTGTGATGATATCTTGAGCGGTTGCGAAGTTATCATGGTAACAGTAATACAGACCTTGACCTACTTTCACCAATTTCGAACTCATGATTGCTTTTTTTCCTAACTACATACCTGTAAAATTTTGTGATGATATCTTGAGCATTTGCGAAGTTATCGTGCTAACACACACACACACACACACACACACACACACACACACACACACACACACACACATTGAAAACAATATCAGCTTTGCTAATGTATCTGGTAATTATGAAAAACATTAAACACACACTTGCCACTCTTGCGTTTTTCTTTTCGTGGTCATCTCTATGACAGAGAAGTTGCATGGTGGAAGTCATGGGCCACCACACACCACAGCAAGGAATGGGAGTGCTTATACTGGCAGCATGTAGATGTCAGGATTGGTAGTTTGGCAGCCAGTTTAAAATATAGTAGCAATAAACATCTACATTATTTAACACAAAATCATCAAATTAATTAGTTCTGTACAGTCATATGACTGATTTTCTCTGCTTAATATAGTTTGTGATATCGCAAGTGGAAAAAAGGTAAAAACAAAAGAAATTAATGAGAAAATTAGAAAATTTTGCATTTTTTTAAAGATTTTGACCTTTTTAATTTTCTTTTTCAAGCTTTCAAGGTTGGGGTCCATTTTTCAAGATCTTGAAAAAATTTTCCGGCAGTGGCAACACAAGTGATTGCTCCCGAGGCTCAAAAAAAAAATTCCACGGCCAAATATGCCACAGTAAATTAGTTACACTGGTATAAATAGGTGGCTTCGATGGGGCCTCGCCCACTTCATTCACCCACCTAGTGTAGTGGTACAGTACATCCTTCAACACTGCGAATTTTAACTTTGCAAATCACCAATTTTGCAAAGGTAGTTTCAAAAGCCATGTATTTTTTAACATTTATGAACTTGTGTGAGCAATCACACACTGTGCGAGGTCGAGGAGTGGTGGGAGAGTCGTCTTCCCGCACACTACTTTGCCACATGGAGTAGTGACGTCATGGTTCACTGGGTGTACG